>NW_021629693.1:0-115000 GCF_900700375.1 Denticeps clupeoides | reverse complement strand
CGATACGTCCTGAGCACTATGGGAACATCTCACAAGAGCTGCAATTTTAGAGGTGGAGCATTTGGAGATCCAGCTGTGGACCTTCTTGAAGTTACAACTCGGAGAGGAAGATGTCCACCATAACCAGATAATCGATCAGCGTATTCTGTCTCATCATCTCCATCCTGCTCTGAAGTGTCCCCACCGAGGAGATAAAATGGCTGCTCCTCAGCACAGATCACCAGCTGCAGGCAGGAGGTTCTCCAGAAACCAGCCGCACCTGCTCTGGCCACCAGACGCCGCAGACATGGCGCTGCGTGGCGCGCCGCGAACAAAGAACGTAGAACCCGCGGATCTTACCGGCGGTGGCAGCAGCGGCTCCATCTGCGCTCCCTGGTCCTTCACGTCCATCTTCTCACCGCCACGCACGCAGACACAGACCCCTGCCGGCCTCGCGCAGGAATATGACCACGTGACGCGACGTGACGCGCGCCGGGGACGCGGGTTCGAGACGGGCAATAGAATAAAGGTAATTAGAATAAAGAGACCTGGTGGTGGCGGGATCGGAATCGCTGTTAATAACGTTTCTGTCCGCGCTGGAGAAAAGGAGGCCGCCAGCGCCCCCTGCCGCCCGAAACACGACATGAACATGGCGCCACATCTTCACCCTCCGCGTATTACGTTCCGCTATACTGCTGCACAAGAGGATTTATTCCTGGTGCGGTCATCTGGGCTGAGGGAACTAGGTGTGTGTGTGTATGTATGTGTATTTGAGTGTATGTGTGTATTTGAGTGTGTATGTGTGTATGTGTATTTGAGTGTGTGTATATGTGTATTTGATAGTATGTGTGTGTGTTCTTGAGTGTGTATGTGTATTTGAGTGTGTGTATTTGAGTGTACGTGTGTGTATTTGAGAGTATGTGTGTGTGTGTGTATTTGAGTGTATGTATGTGTATTTGAGTGTGTGTGTATTGGAGTGTGTATGTGTATTTGATAGTATGCGTGTGGGTGTGTTTGTATGTGAGTGTATGTATGTGTATTTGAGTGTGTATGTGTGTGTATTTGAGTGTATGTGTGTATTTGATAGTATGCGTGTGGGTGTGTTTGTATGTGAGTGTATGTATGTGTATTTGAGTGTGTGTGTGTGTGTGTGTATTTTAGTGTGTATGTCTTCCCTAACAGCTGATAATTTAGCCAACTTCTTCAAGATAAGATAAGATAAACCTTTATTAGTCCCACAAGTGGGAAATTGCACAGGGAAGATTGAACAAATCTGTGAGACATTCTCCACCACAAATCCTACTCTACCCTCTGAAGGTTCTACAACTGCTCTAAATCCATTTTCTAAGATCACATCTGATGAAATCATTCAGATTGTATCTACAGGCAACCCAACCACCTGTCCAGTAGATCCAATCCCTTTAGCAATGTTCCGAACCATCTCCCCTGTGTCGGGATCCGGACCGGAGTTTCATTGTCCTGTGTAATGTTCCCTAATCGTTCTCACCTGTGTTAATTGTATAAAGCTGCCCTGTTCGTTTCTGTCCGCTGTCAGGTCTTTGAAGTTATGTTCCGTGTTCACCAGTGTCTACGTCTCGGATGTCTCCAGTGGTGGCCTAGCGGTTAAGGAAGCGGCCCCGTAATCAGAAGGTTGCCGGTTCGAATCCCGAGCCGCAAAGGTGCCACTGAGCAAAGCACCGTCCCCACACACTGCTCCCCGGGCGCTTGTCATGGCCGCCCACTGCTCACTCAGGGTGATGGGTTAAATGCAGAGGACAAATTTCACTGTGTGCACCGTGTGCTGTGTATCACGTGTGACAATCACTTCACTTTTTTTTTTTTTTTTTTCCCCTGTCCTGTGATTCACAATTAAACCCCGGTTTCGTGATGTCAGGTGAAAGCGTCCTTCATTCCACGTCTTCTTGTCACTCCACGTCCTCCTCTCCGTTCACCCGCCGCGTCATGCCCGCATGGACGTGACAGAAAGACCTGACCCACATTTGGACACCACCTGACGCAGCCCCGCTGATCGGAGGAGCCGCGACTCGCCGGGAGGACGCCGCCCAGCTTCCTTGTCCCTGGCCTTCCATGGCTTCATGTTCAGCAGGGTCCCGACCCCTGCCTCTCAGTCCCGTGTCTGGCGGCGTTGAAGGTGAGGAGCGGCCATTCAGCGGGACGAGCCGGAGACTGACAGGGAGCGGCGGTCTCATGTTGACGGCGGACGAGGTGCCGGTACCACACTGGCCCGAAGCCGTCTGCGCTGGAGAACCGCCGCTCGTCCATCTGGAATACCGGACCATTCATTCATTAATCATTCTTCTCTGCTCATCTTTTCTATCCTGGTTCACTCGAATCGATTCCGTTCGATTCCTCCTGTCCACTCGGACCATTTAAGACTGTGTTTTGGACTTTTCCTCCCTCCTTCATGGACTGCTTCATCTGACCCGCCAGGCGTCGTGTCATAGAAGGGGGGGATTCTGTCAGGATCCGGTCCGAAATGGGGGTTACTCCGTTGTTGTCATGTGTAATGTTCCCTAATCGTTTTCACCTGTGTTAATTGTATAAAGCTGCCCTGTTCGTTTCTGTCCGCTGTCAGGTCTTTAAAGTTATGTTCCATGTTCACCAGTGTCTACGTCTCGGATGTCTCCCCTGTCCTGTGATTCACCATTAAAACCCCTGTTCCGTGATGTCAGGTGAAAGCGTCCTTCATTCCTCATCACTCCTCGTCATCCTCTCCGTTCACCCGCCGCGTCATGCCCACATGGACATGACACCCTGACCTCATCCCTTTCATTTCTTATATCATAAACAGCTCAATCTCATCTGGCCATGTACCATCTGCCTTTAAAACAGCCAGGGTTCTTCCAATCCTAAAGAAACCCACTGCTGATCCTACAGACATCAACAACTACAGACCAGTTTCCCTCCTCTCATTTCTTTCTAAAGTCCTTGAGCAGTGTGTCTACAATCAGCTATCACACACAACTCCTCTTCTCCTTTCCTCCCTCTGATCTACATGCTGCTTCCAAATTCTCTGCATGTCTAACCGACATCTCATCTTGGTTGGCAGCCCATCACCTCCAACTCAATCCCACCAAAACTGAACTAATATTCATTCCAGCAGATTCTTCACCACATCAGGATCTTGCTACCTGGACAACTCGCAGCTCTCTCCTTCAACAGCCTGCAAGCTTAACAATAGACAACCAACTCTCCTTCTCAACTCACATCAGCAATCTCTCCCGCTCATGTAGATTCCTTCTCTACAATATCAGACGAATCCGCCCTTATCTGTCAACCCAGGCCACCCATCTACTGGTTCAGTCCTTAGTAATCTCACGACTGGACTACTGCAACTACCTTCTAGCTGGTCTACCACTATGTACCATCCCACCTCTACAACTCATACAAAATGCACCTTCCCAAGTTCTCCACACCGCCCCTCTGCTACGTTCCTCCACTGGCTCCCAGTAGCTGCACGCATCAGGTTCTAAATACTGATGCTGGCCTACAAAGCCAAACATGGAGTAGCACCATCCTACCTCACAGCCCTTATTACACCTCGCACTGCACCTGGTATACTCCGAACCTGGTATACTGCTCACTGAGGATGTACTTCAGGATTTGCTGCGAATGATGAGAAGATTCGTTTTCAACAGGCACTATACAGTTGTATAGTTGAGAGAAATGCACCAGAACGACTGTCATCTCCGATTAATACTGTAATCTGTTCTGTTGCCAGTTTTTTTCCATTTTATTCATTTTAAATTTTATATTAAAGCTTAAAGCTGAATTTTCTATAGATGTAATACAGAAGCTCTGTGTGACCATCACCAGCATTCAACATCCTCATCCTACTCCTTCACCTCCACCTCCTTCATTTTCTCCTCCTTCTCCACCTTGACCTCCTCCACCACCTTCTCCACCTGCACTCAGATCCAAGTTCTAACCAGGCACAACCCTTCTTAGCCTCCAAGATCAGACGAGATCAGCTGTTCTTTGGCTGGTGTAGTCGCTTGAAAATGTTTGACTTTTAAAGAGAAAAAAAGGGCGAGAAAATGAATCAAAGAGTGAAAATACCACCTGACACACTTTAGTACAAAACTAAAAAAACAATATAAAACAGTTCAACTTACATGATTTATCAAAAAGTTAAATCACATGGTATTCCAAAGCAATGTCCCATCCAAGTACTAACCGGGTTGGGAAAGGGTGGGAAAATGAATCAAAGAGTGAAAATACCCCCTAACTTACTAAAAAACTAACAAGGCGATGTAAAAAGTTCAACTTAAAAAGTTTTTCAATAGTTACAGCTTCCGGCACCTGGTATTCCCAGGTAGTCTCCCATCCAAGTACTAACCAGGCCCAAGCCTTCTTAGCTTCCGAGATCAGACAAGATCGGCCGTTCTTCGGCTAGAATGTTTGACTTTTAAAGGAGAAAAAGGCATAAAAATGTATTAAAATGTGAAAAAAACAGAATTACATTAGTAATAAACTAACAACGCGATATAAAAAAGTTAAATCTTACAGCACCTGCTACTCCCAGGCAGTCTCCCATCCAAGTACTACCCAGGGTCAACCTTCCTCACCTCTTGAGATGAGACCGGCCGTAAGTAAGACTTGCTTGAAAAGCAAGTCTTACTTACGTCTTAAAGCTAACAAAGAGATGTAATAAGTTCAACTAAAATGTTATAGAATGCTAATGTAAGGCGCACCATCTACACACATATAGTTTTTATACTATAGCGTGCCTCTTCTAAAGCCAGGGCTCAAGGAGGAGTAGAAAAAACATAAATCAAGAACTCAGAGCTCGGCCCTCCCACAGAACCAAAAGAGTCCAAATGTCCATCAGCCGCCTAAAAAGGCGAAATGGTCCACTGAAAAAAAAAAGAAAACTGTAGGACAAAAACTCAAAAGCATCTACCCAGGTAGTATGATTTTTCCATGTAAATGTATGGTGTGATCTCCCGTGCTTATCTGTACCCTGGAACGAAAAAGGAAGTCACGGAGAGATCCACCTTCACTTCCACACGTTCCCTTCTCCTATGGCGCGACCTCTCCACTCAAAATGGTCTCAGTCAAAAAAACAACCCGAATCAAATACTGTATTCGGTTTCACTTCACTTTAAATAAAATAAACTACTGTTATCTCATCTTTTCTAAAGTTTCTGTATCCAGCGTGCTAACATGCTGCCGATCTCGTCCTCTCCCGTCACCTCTACTATCCTGACATTAGTGTATTACATATATAACATATAGAATAGTGTATAGTCAGGATAAAATCAACCTTTTCTCCACGTCTACTTTAACACCAACATGCTCATTTTTCAACATGCATTTTAAAGAACTGCCGGCTCCATCGTCCACAGCTGACACCAGCTTTGGAGGCCACGCCCGGACACGGCCATCAAAATTTTGGTTTCTGGTTTAGACCATTTACTATCGTGCTGGGAACACCTTGAGGGTACCTGTTGAAGCAAGTGACCCGGGAGTCGAGTGGGGCAGTGGTGGCCTAGCGGTTAAGGAAGCGGCCCCGTAATCAGAAGGTTGTCGGTTCGAAGGTTGTCTCTATTCTGAATCTCTATTCTGCTCAGCTGCTCCTCTCCTCTGGCATTTAGGGCTTTATTAGGGCTTCATCCACAGATACATCCAGGTTAGAAAGAAAGTCTGTAAATTCACTGAGAAACTCGGAGTAAGGTCCAGGGTTCTATAAGTAATAATCAATGGAATAAACTTTTTATAATGATTTTTGGCGAGACTACATGGGTTATGTTGGTTAAATCTGTTCAAATTGGTCAGACAAAAGAGTTAAATCCATGTCCGGGTTTAGGGTTAGGGTTCTAAATGACTGCGACGCCACCTCCTCTTCCAGTTAAGCGAGGTTGGGGTACATATCTGTATCCAGGAGGACTAGACTCGTTTAATGCGACAAATTCGTTTTGTTTTAACCAAGTTTCGGTCAGGCACAGTACATCAAACCCCTGATCTGTAATAATTTCATTAATAATCAGCGTTTTAGGTGTGAGAGATCTTACATTTAAAAATCCTATTCTTAAATCGGAGGTCAGTTGTACAATTTCACCCATTCCACGAAATGAACTAATTCAGCAACGATTCCATTCTTCCTCTTCATCCTTTCATCCTCTTGTCTTTTACCCTTTCACTGCTTTCCAAGCCAAAAACGTCCTTTTCTAGTTTAATTTAGTGACTGATTAAAAGTTGTTGAGAATACGTAACTCCTCCCACACACGTCTCGAAACAGGATCGACGCTCCCGAGGGTCATGCGTGATGACGTAGGCACGCCCACGTGGGCGAACGCTGCCCTGTGATTGGTGGACGCTGTGCTCCGTGCTGAGATCGGAACATGCGTGGTCCTGCGGTGGCTCCTCGGTGAACTCTTATCTTCTGCGGCTGGGCAGCGAGTCACCAGGAAGCGTCGTTTGTCTGAAGGGTTGGAGCAGCTGCGGTGCAGCCATGTCTCTTGTCTTCGCTGCTGGAAGGTTACTGAGCGGAGCGTCCCGAGTCGCCTGGAGGAAAACGTCCCTGTGCGGGGACCCGAGGAGGACCAGCGCCCGACAGATCTGTTCGCGACTCGTCACCGGAGCTCTGTGGTGAGAGTAAAAACGTCACCGTCGCGGTTCTACAGCGCCTAATAACCTTCATCAACACGCTCGCTAAGTAGGCCATACTTTAGCCAACAGTTCACCTCAAACAGTCCTGACGTTCCGCTGGGCCGCCGGTAGGGGGCAGCAGGGAGTTATTCTACCTCCATGTTCTCCTTACGTTCCGTCTAGAGAACCTTCAGGCTGGTTCCACAGTACTGACTTGTGGAATAGTAAAGTGGCACGATGTTGGGTTCAGGAGGCGAGAGGAGACCGGCTGTGTTGGACCGTGTACGGGTCTGCGGTACAATACTCACTATGTAATGCAGCTCTTTATGTCCAAGTGCGGCTTCTCCAGGTTCAAACCCCACCCTGAGCAGGACTCTTCACTGTCCCTGTAACGTGCACTGGAGAAAATCGTCCGGACTATAGAACCTGTTTGTGGTTCCGGAGGTCAGAGATGTTTGGCTGGTTCTACACGGCGCCTTAAAAACCATGTTTTGATGTCTGGGTTGTAGAACCTGTTTCTGGTTTGGAATATCAGTGCTGGGTGATACGTTCTTCACGGTGCTTTATAAGTGATGTTCTGATAAGGAGAAAAGAGAAATTCACCGTTCTGGGTCCCCTAAACACTGGCTTCACGTGGATGCAAGGCCAGATCACATTCTTGAGTGGACACGGCCTTAATCACGTTGCGTTGATGTTCCTGTGGGATGAACAATAATGCTCACCAATCAGATGTCAAGTTAAAGGTCCCCTACTATGAAAATGTGACCGAGTTCCTCTAGCCTGTCTATGGTCCTGCAGTTGCTAGAAATGGTGATGGGTGTAAAGAGGGTTTTGTTCTGCTTCACCGTTCAGAGAGCGGCGGCTCAGATGGTCGGATCTGGAATTTGTCCCCTCATGATGTCATAAAGGGAAAGGTAACCTCCCGTTTCTCATGCTTTCCCCGCCCCTCCCCTAAAATATTATTTTCACCGACCGTCATGGCTTCCAAACGTGAGAACTATTGCAGTTGCTCGGTGATTGGATGTAAAAATGAGCACGAATGTATTTTTTAGCTCCAGAGGGTTCGTTTTATTTTTTCTGGAAAAACACAGACACGACTTCCTTTTGGGGCAGCGGTGTCCTAGCGGTTAAGGAAGCGTCCCCGTAATCAGAAGGTTGCTGGTTAGAATCCCGATCCGCCATGGAACCACCGAGGTCCCCTTGATGAAGGTCCCGTCCCCACACACTGCTCCCCGGGCGCCTGTCATGGTTCCCACTGTCACCAAGGGTGATGGTTAAATACAGAGGACACATTTCACCGTGTCACCGTGTGCTGCGCTGCAGTGTCTCACAATGACTTGACTTTCGCTTCAATTCTGCACCAAGACGGAATTTCAGAAAGACTTCAGATACAGAATTAGGGGACACAAAGACCCAAATAAAAGCAACAAAAAAAACCCCCACATAGCGCAGTTCATATTTCACTGTAGATTTTAATACACATAGCATACTTAATACTGACTTTACAGCAAATCACAAATCAATCAGTCGACCAGTTCAGTAAGAGAAGAGAAACTGTGTTACTGGTTCACATACTGTTGGGGCACCAGAATATAGACATTTACATTTACACCCCTTATCCAGAGCGCCTACAGGGACAGTCCCCCCCTGGAGACACTCAGGGTTAACTGTCCTGCTCAGGGACATGATGGTAGTAAGTGGGGTTCGAACCTGGTTCATAGGCGAGTGTGTTACTCACTATTTGTTAGATTAGGGTGACTAACGTGTGTGTGTGTGTGTGTGTGTGTGTGTGTGTGTGTTTCTTAGGTCAGAAAACAAGGTAACTGTGAACTTCATTAACCGTGACGGAGAGAGGATCACGGTGCAAGGTTCCCCTGGTGAAAGTTTGCTGGATGTGGTTGTGAACCAGGACCTTGACTTTGATGGCTTTGGTGAGAGATTTTTCCAATTTTTCCATAAATGTACATGCATCTTACACAAGAGCTTTAAAGTTCTCCTATAAAGAATTATACTTTTTTTTAGTTTATATCGGTCTGTGGTCAACAACATTTATTTCTTATTTAGCCTAAATCACATACAATATGTCTCAATGGGCTTTGACAGACCTGACAGTTAACACCCCCCACACATGACCTGCTGGGATCTGGGACCTTCTGTACAAAGCTCGAATTTCGTACCTCCATGTTGCTTCTGTGTTAATTTTCTACTTCTAGTTAGAACTCTGGCTGCAGCATTCTGTACTAGTTGGAGTTTACTCATGTACCTACTAGAACATCCAGACAGTAATGAGCTGCAGTAATCGAACCTTGATGTGATGAACGCATGGACCAACTTTTCTGCATCATGCATTGAGATCATGATTCTTATCTCTGCAATATTTCTAAGGTGAAAGAATGCTCTCCTCGTGATATTATCTACATGCCAATCGAACGAGACCTGCATCCATGAGGACGCCTAGATCCTTTACTTCAGTACTTGGTGAGATAGAAAGGCCATCCAGGGTTATGATGAAGTTAGACAGTTTAGGTTTGGTCCCCTAATTCTGTATCTGAAGTCTCCCGGTGCAGAATTACAGCCACTTTGATCCGGTCCCACAGTGAGATTTCCCAGGACGTGCCGTTGCACCGTCTGTAGCTTTAAATGCTAATGAGGAGGAGAGAGGCGGGACGATAATGTTTTAGGGGCGGGGTGGGAAATTCTGTGGGTGGAAAAAGGGAAGTAACCTTTCAATGGGCAGAGGTTTGTAGAAACTGAAATTGAGTTGAATATATTTGAATCTGAATGTATTACAATGCATCTGAATTCCAGAGAATTCAATGACAACTTTTTGCAATGCACAATTCGAGTCCGACTCGTAACATCACTCTTTTTCACGTTTATGACCGCTTTACACCAGGCTGTCTGTTGACGTGACCAACAGACAGTTACTACAGAACACTGGAGAATTTGTCTCATATTTAGGACTTTTGTCCCAATTAATTTTATGACAAAAGTTGTAAATATTTTGTTGAGGTTGTCACTGTGCTTTTTCGCTCCTGTCAAGACAGCCTTTTTTCTGGATACAAGAATACGAATTTATAAGAACTTATATTTTATCTCGGCCTGAATGTCTGAGCGACACCTCCAATTGAACCTATCCAGATTCTGATCTGAACTTTCAATTCAAACTGGCTCACTACTGTTAACACCCACGGCGTCTGCAAAAAGCCCTGGAGTTTGGATTGACAACGAACTGAGTCTGAACCATCATCACGTTCTCTAGATCTCCAGATCCTGCAGGTTCACTCTCTACAACATTCGCAAGATTCGGCCTTTCTTCCACAACAGGCTACGCAGCTCCTGGTCCAGGCAACGGTCATCTCTAAACTGGACTATTGTAACTCTCTCCTGGCTGGAGCCTCTGCAGTCACCATAAAACCCCTCCAGATGGTCCAAAATATGGCAGCCCGTCTCATCTTCAACCAGCCGAAACACCCCCACGTCCCGCCTCTTCTCACCTCTCTCCACCGGCTCCTGGTAGCTGCTCGCATCGAGTTTAAATCCTTGATGCTGCCTACAGGGCTGTAAACACACCAACACACTACTAGATACACTCCTGCACGCCCTCTCAGATCAGCACACGAAACCAGACTAAAAATTCCCTCTTCACGGGGTGTCCGATCCCAGTCAACTCTGTTCTCCTTTGTTGTCCCTGGCTGGTGGGACAACTTGTCCTGCTCCATTCGACTAGCCGAGACTACCACCACCTTTAAGAAGCAGCTGAAAACCCACTTGTTCAAAAAGTATTTCAGACGAGTCTAACACACACACAAAATAAAAATAAGAAAATTCATCTAGAACTTAACAATTCCCAGCATGTTCTATTCCTGACAAGTTATTCCTTAGCAGGACTCTTAGTTTTGTAACTCAAAATCTATAGAAACCGAACGAGAATTGCTGGTGTCCTCTTGTAAGTCGCTTTGGATAAAAGCGTCTGCCAAGTAAAATAAAGTTATATCGCGTGTTTTCGCGTCTGTATGTGCAGGGCGACCAGATTAAAATGTGACCCAACATGGGCGTGTCCCGATAGACCATGACCGGCGTGCCCACATTGATTCCTTTTCGGCGAGTCTGTGGCGCAGCATCCCAAGTGCTGCTGCATTCTAGTTTGTGTCTCGAATCCCGACTGGTATCTTGTTTACGTATTTTTTTTACGTATCTCACGTACCCACATTTAGCCCCCAGTCAGGAAAGGGCATTAGTAAAAAAAATGGACACACGTAGACCTGCAGAGCTGTCGCAAACGTAGAAATGAGCGCTGTTGCTTTTTCTCAGGGCCCCGGATTGAATTTGAATCGTATGGAAAAGCATCACACGCCTGGCTGTCCACTGCTCTGCCATCACAGGACATTACACCACAGAGACCCACTCTCGCTTCATGCATTGTGGGTCCCTGAGTGTAATTCTGTGTAGCTGGATGATTCTCTATGTGATGCATGGGACAAGTTACTTTGTCCCCATAACTAGTGGTCAGAACTATGGACAAGTGTGATGTGCAGGTTGTACTTGTCGTGCTTTAGTACAGGGTACTTATGTTCTGACAAAAGCTACACAAGCAACTTGAGAAAACTAGTCTCACTTGTTAAAACCAACGTCCACTATAAAATACTGTGAACTCGACAAGGATTCAGACAAAACCTATTGCACCAAATATTAATGTATAATGGGTGTCAAAACTGCAACACTTCAAAATAAATTGTTTATGCAACACCAATATATGCAACTAAAATGGTGTGATGCAGGGGACGACAACGTCACTGGTCTAAAAGCCACACGAGTGCTGTTAACATATGATGGCCAGTACTAAGAGTTAAAATGTGGTGCAATGTATGGATATTTTAATTAAGCACTATTGCACTATATGCACTATTCAATATAACATATATATTCTAAACCTTGAATTCCTTTGAAATAAGTAAAAAATGTAACTTCGCGAGAGGTAATCGTGTTTGAAATGTCTGCATTGAAATTAAATGATGTTCCACATTATCTGAAGTCTCATCTAAAAGTTTAGGACAAGTGCAGATATTACAGATGTAATTTTTTCATTTTCGCCCAGGTTATTTGAGGACTCATGTGTAGTTGGTCTCTATGTGTAATTTTGTGTAGGTGCGTGTGAGGGGACGCTCGCCTGCTCCACCTGTCACCTCGTCTTTGAGGAGGAGGTCTACCACAACTTGGGCCCAGTGACTGATGAGGAGCTGGACATGCTGGACCTCTCCTACGGTCTCACCGACACGTGAGTGACGCCTGCTATACAGGATGGTCACATGACCGGAGTCCCACATCGCAGTGGAGGGTGGGACTGATCCGATCATGAACAGATTAGTAGAACAGAGGGATTAGATCCTAAAGCCAGTTGTTTGTTGTGATGCTTCTCTAGGACATTCGCTGCTTTCTTTTGGTCCAAATCTTCTCAGAATGCCGTTCATGTTGTATAATAAGATCTGCACCATCTGCTAATGTGTGAATTTGGATTGTAACCTCCTCACCTAACAGTGTGAAAGAGAGTGAGAAGAAAGTAAATGTAAAAAACATAAAGGTTTTATTTTCAATATTTTCTTGTGAGAAATGAACATGGCTTCGATGCTGATCTCTGAGACCACACGTTCAGAATTGCTTAAAGATCTGTTCTGACGTGCCACAGATGAACATGCTGCTCCGGTTGGGATCTGACTGAACAATCTGTTCCAGGAAACACGTTTTTATATCAGATCTGCCAAGAAACATCCTGCTAGAACGATACCAATGTCTACTGTGTGTGTGTGTGTGGAGCCTTTTAACCCATAAAATCATAGAGGAATTTATTCTTCGACTCAAAGTGCTTCTGTTTTTTAGAGTTTGGCGTCTTGTCTGATCTATTCTATGGATTTAAAGTCTGGACGTACTGTATTTATTTAGGTCCACTGTACATATCTACAAACATATATTGTATGTGTGCATGCATAAAGGATTTTTTTTATTTATCTAAGTTTACATAGTCATATATATGCTTTTATATACTCAAATGCTCAAGAAATAAAGAGAACACTTAAACAACACGATTTAACTCCACTGTCAGTCACATTTTTGTGAAATCAAACTTAGGAAGCAACACTGATTGACAATCAATTTCTCATGGAATAGACAACAAGAGGAAATTATAGGCAATTAGCTGGACGTCCCCAATAAAGGCGCGGTCCTGCAGGTGGGGACCTGTGCTTTCTGGCTGATGTTTTGGTCATTTTTGAATGCTGGTGGTGCTTCCACTCTACTGGTAGCCTGAGACGGAGTCTAGAACACACGCAAGTGGCGCAGGTGGTGCAGCTCATCCATGATGGCACATCAATGCGGGCTGTGGCAAGAAGGTGTGTCTGTCAGCGTAGTGTCCAGAGCATGGAGGCGCTACCAGAACATCAGGAGACCTTACCTGCTAGGCAACCACTGCCCCAGGTTCACTGGATGCTGTGCTTGCTGTCTCAGTGACAAGAACCATCAGTTTCATAAATAACGTAATGCCACTAATATTTCTGACCTCCACACCCATGATGTTTTTTGCCCACAGGTCTCGCTTGGGGTGCCAGATCTGCTTGTCCAAGTCCTTGGACGGGATGACGGTGCGTGTCCCTGAGAGCGTGATGGACATCAGACAGTCTGGAGGTTCTGTGTAGACCCTTGTCCATCCTTTCACGACCTCTGCAGTTGACCAGACTGTGTAGATGAGGAAACTGCAGAGGATCTAGCCCTCGTATCCAGGCTCCTAATTACAATTAACAGACTTTATAGGATAAAATGTTTTAATGGAGACTAAAAATGTACAATGATTACTATTTATGTCCCAGCTGGCCTTTTATTTGAAATTGTTTAGGACAGTCGTCCAGTTCTCTCCACATGATTACTTGTTTGATGGGACAATATACATAATTCACTGATCCATCTATTTTTCTATAACTTAACAAAATAAATCGATCTTGTGTTTCGTTTTCAGTTCCTTCTTAAGATAAATCTTTATTGTCATTGGCACTGTTCACGGAACAATGGAATTTAAGGTGCCGTTTATTATCTGGGTTTGTGTTTTTGAAATGCATGATGTTATGGGAACTTCAGAACATCAGCTTCAGATCTTCCTGACCACAGAAGAGATTCTGCGTCTCCAGGATGATCGTCTTGATTGTCTGTGTGCTCCAGGCAGATGTGTCCCCTGGCAGGTCCTACAGTGACATTTGTGCAGAGTGTCGTAGGCTCGGTGGTGGTGAAGCTCTGATGTCACATGGTTAAAATGAAAGCTTGTGGGTGTTGGTGACCACTGCTGTTCATCTCCAGGAAAGGTCACCTTTGAAGACCTGGGCTTTTCTCACCAGGAGCCGGTAGATCTGCGTTCCACCCCCAGTCTCACCATCCACAGTTAGTGTACAACCGCAGTAAAGCTGCTCCTGAGCCACACCCATCAGCAGCAGCACTTGGTCATGTGACGCGGTAACCCGTGTAATACGGTAGGACGATATTTCAGCAGGTCAGAGGTCAGCGTCCCGTTCTGCATGAGGAATAAAACCAGCAGAAGAATGTTGGGTGGCTGCTGCCACAGGAACGTGGTCTGTTGCAGCAGAACAATTTTCTTACAAGATATCTAGTCAACAACAGACCCCTGAGGCAGTTCCACATTTACAGTAGAATATTCCAACAGAACGTTCTAGTTCTGCAGTCTCGATCCCCGTCTGCCACACAGCAGTTCCAGACCTTTCTAGGTCAGAGGGTTTTATTATGTGGCTTAGGTGGGATTTCAGGGTTTTTATAGGTTTGTACAATGTTCTAAAAGCGTCAGTGTTGATGTAGTAACATGGATATGTTCTTCCAAAGAGAACAAGCAACACTTTCTGTTTCACTCATTTATGACAATTCCAATCGTCACAGGTCATTTTCATATGCGGCGTACAGGTACAAATACAGATACAGAGCAGACAAACTCGTCCAATAAAAATCTTCAGCATTCTTCCTGAACGCGAGAAATATAAATATATAGATTTATATATACTGTACAATACGCCACATCTATAAGCCTTATAAACACGCGTACCTACGCATACTCCACTCCTCACATTCGTTCTTGCAGAACATCCTCGGACACACCGAATATTATTTATTCTACCACGAGAGAGTAGTAAGCTGTGCAATATGGCGCTTCATCCACACCCTTCATAATAACCGAACAACAATCGTTTCCAACATGGTCAGTAATGCTCGACTAATTCTGGCGAGGTGTTATAAAGAATACACGAAGCTGATGAGAAATAAAATCCTCCTTATTACTATTCCAAGTTCACTATGTGCAGAACTAATATCAGAAGAAGAATTATTTTAAACGTCCACACGTTTGGAGGGAGAAAATAAAGGGTTCGAATGGAAGAGGCCGCCATGATGCTGTGGATCTTGAAGAACGTTCCTTCAAACGTAAGACTCCTCTGCGAACAGCATCTGGTCCAAGTTGTCCAGCCTGGGATCACTGCACCTCCTCCTCCACTCTCGTTTCCCTCGAACGAGGGCGAGCGCCACTTCCTGACTCCGCGTGAAGGAGCTACTGGGGTCGTGGAGGCAGTTCGAGGAGAAATAGTCCCTTACGACCTTCGTGGTGGAAGGTGACAGACAAATCCTGGCCTTGGGGGCCTGGGGACATGGATCCACATCTGAGACCTTGAGTCCACGGCCGTGTCTCTCCTGCTGCCGCAGGGCCCTCTGGTGAAGTCGCTCCAGATCCAGCGTTCTCTCCGGGTCCAGGCCGGCCCCGCCCGGTTCTGATGCCCGGCGCGGGGCTGCCGGATCCTTCTCCTTGCCGGGAATCAGGGAATGGGATTTCTGGCCGTAAAACATGGAAGGAGGCAGCTTCACTGTCTTCTGCAAGACCTTCCTCTCCTGCTCAGCCTGCTGGCATGAAGGAGGGCTGCTGGACATCTGCCTGGGACCTGGATCAGACACCAGATAGGTAGATTGTCTCTGGAGTGGACAGGAGTCCACGTCCTCTCCGTCCAGGCCGAGCTTGTCCTGCTGGTGCAGTGAGAGTCTGCGGTCACGTTTCAGCCAGGTGTTTGGGTGCAGCCCATGGCTGTTTCTGATGTGGCTCCAATTGAAGGTCTCCTTTGCAGAGGAGCCTCTCGGTGAAGAAGCTGAGAGCCCTGGGGAGCAGACAGATGCCTGTGTGGGAGAGCGTGGTGAAAGGGGTCCCGGTGAACATGGGGAGATGTTCCCAGAGGCTTTTAGGTTTCCCTCAAAGACAGGACAGGAAGTGGAGAAATCAGTGGAATGTTGAGAAAAGGCGCTGTCCAGTGAGCTCACAGACGAGCGTGTTGGGGAAGCCGATTGGGAGCACAGGCTGGAGAAACTGGTGTTCAGGTCCAACGGTGGTGGCTTCCTCGTCTGCATCTTCTTCTTCCATGAGCTTCCTGGAGCACCTGCTGCTCTGCTCTTCTCAGTTGGGTTGGCTGGTACTTCAAGCTGTAGGACACCGAGTTCCTTGGCAAAGACGTTGTCAAAGTCACTGCCGACCAGAAGGTCTGTTGATCCATCATAGCTGCCTTTTCTGTCTTCGTGTCGCTCCAGGCGCTTGGCAGGGGAAGACGTGGAGATCCTGACGGATGGTTCAGAAGAGCGGCGCCACCGACGGCTGCCCTGAAGGTAGGTGGCCGTCGCCTCAACAGGGGCGGGGCCAAGCGCAGGCGAGGCCTTTGCAGGACGTGCCAGAGCCGGGGCGGGACCTGCGTCGGGCTGGTCCAGGTCACAGTCGCTCAGGGTGATGACGGAGTCGCGACTTTGAGAGTCCGGCTTTCCTCTGGGCCGCTGGAAGGCCTGGAAGGGAGAACCGGACTCATCGTTGTCCAGCTCGTTTTCCAGGCTGTCGTAAGAGGAGTCGGTCATCTGGTGGGACGACATATCTGGGGACGGAAAGAGGAGCGAGAAGCAGCCAGTCAGTCACCGCGAAGCCTCTAGACGAATTCCGCTTCTGCTTTATGCTCACCAGCTCCATGGTCGCTGCTGCACCTCGGTGGAAATCCTCTGAAGAGAGCCGTGAGATCTTCTCCCATGACAGCCTGACAGTTCTCCACCATCAGCTGCACCAGACCACAAACCTACAAAGCGGCACAAGCGCCTCCAAATCGTAAGAAATGAAAAAGCTTGACGGCTGCTGCTGAAAAACCCGGGAATCCTCCATTAAAGCAGGTAGAACGTGCAGGAACACGGTCGTTATCATCTACTTATCATGAGCAGGTAATGGAGAAACAACCCAGTTCTGACCAAACAAGCATCTGATTGTGGGTGGTGGACAGGCCTGCTGGTAGATGTGCGAGACGGCGTCCCTACTGTCTCTCCTGTGGTCTACAAACATCACCGCACAAAGCCAGCAAACAAAACCGGCAGAGGATCAGCGGGTGGTGAGAACAGAGCTGACCTCAGGAATCTGGAGGAAATGCTTAAAATATTTCCCAGAGACACACGAGCGCTAATAAAACCAACATCAACACCCAACGCGGACAAAACGTGGGAAAATCGAGCAAGTCGAACCCGAGGACACGCAGACGGGAGCAGACAGGACCGGACAGGACCGACTCACCTTCATGGCGCTAGCACCTTCCATTTCAGGGCTGCTGGCGGCAGGGGCAGAGAGCATGCTGGGAGCGATGCAGACCGACAGGTTGAAGGCGTTCATCTGGTTGTCATGGG
The DNA here is from genome assembly GCF_900700375.1 of Denticeps clupeoides. Taxonomy (NCBI): domain Eukaryota; kingdom Metazoa; phylum Chordata; class Actinopteri; order Clupeiformes; family Denticipitidae; genus Denticeps; species Denticeps clupeoides. The sequence continues at coordinate 97,681 of NW_021629693.1, read as the reverse complement.
CGTGGAGCTGGATGCGGTGCAGAATGGCCAGCATGTGCTTCAGAAGCAGGAGGTTCTCACTCGGCAGGCAGGCCACCAAGCTGCACAAAAGGTCAGAGGTCAAGGTCATGAGCCCCCACCACATGGATGTCAATGGTGGAAACGACGCTCTACCACATAGTCAAGTCTACTGTCTCTACCTCTGAACCGCCTCCAGCTGGCAATGCTCCTCTTCAGCAGGACCATCCATGGCACCCATCCACTGCCCATAGAGATCAGATGAGAGAAGGCTGCCTGGAATGTTCCGCAGGAAGTCCTGGGATTATGAGATTTCCCTCTGTCAGTACATTTCATTCATTTGGATGAATTTTGACTATAAAATGTGTGACACCCAGAGGCACAGACATTACAAATATGAACTGTACCTCTTCATCCTTATCATAGAATAGCACCATAAGGTAGGTACCACCATACCAGTAACACTGTCAGAAGATTGGACATGGACACAATGCCAGTCCTAGAACATTGTCCATCCCACCCTCTGCTCCACAGGCGTTCCTGCCACCCTACACTGAGTTACAGGACTTCTACGGAGTCCATGTTAAGATGCAGTCCTGAAAACGCCTACCTTCAGCACAGCGGCAATGACAAAGATGGATTCATGGACCAGGGAGACATCTGGGGACCCTGTGTCTATCCTGTCCCTCAGGTCCCGACAGGCTTTGGCCCCTGCTGAGCGCCGGAAGATGCCCCTCGTAAACGGGGCCTCCTGGTACAAAAACACCAGAATCTCCTGCACAAAAACAGGGGACATCACCTGACTTCCTTTACATTTACATTTCCGTCATTTACCAGACGCCCTTACCCAGAGCGACTTATAACCAGTAGTTACAGGGACAGTCCCCCCCTGGAGACACACAGGGTTAAGTGTCTTGCTCAGGGACACGATGGTAGTAAGTGGTGTTTGAACCTGGTTCATAGGCGAGTGTGTTACTACCACCCTATGTGCAGGAATAGCAGTAAATGGGGTCGTGCACGACGCCAGTTTCGCTATTTACCATGATTGGCTTGGGCAAGGCGTTGTCCTGGCACACGGCACTGAGCGGCTGTCCAAAAAGCTGCCCGGGGCAGGGGAGGGTGGGTGACGGAGGCAGGTCATCCAGCTGAAGGGTGGAGCCACGCCAGAAAGCCCAGCTGATGAGGGAACGTCTCCTTTTGAAAGGCTTTTGGCCTGCCTCTGCTGGAAAGAGAAGAATTCAGACTGGAGGCCACAGTCACTGGAGGTCACTGCACATGCATCAAAAGCAGCTGACCAGTGAAAGACTGTCCCACGTCCACCCGACTTGGCTTGAGGACAAACTGGCACTGGGTGTCATTCTCCAGCTGAGCGAAGATCAGCTCAGCCTGCAGCTCTGGAGGATCGCTGGGCTCCTGAGGGCTGGTCTGGGGGACAGGTTCTCTCATGTGGCTCATCTGGATGCTGTAGGGAAACTCATGGCCTGCGGCCAATCAGAGCGAGACGTCAGCATGTCACCTGACACTCAGCACGGGAATCTGATATTTGCACAAAATGACTAGATGCCAAATGTTTGGTTGAAATGCCGACTCACCAATTAGAGGATAGGGGGCGTTGTCTCTCTTGGAACTCACCCAGAGCTGGAAGTCCTTCACACAGCCCTGTAAAAGAGACGAGCTTCAGCACAGAGAAGCACGCCCACCCACGTGGAGCCATGTTGCCTGATGGCATCACAGCGGCGCCGCCCCACGCTGAGGTTCATATCCAGCCGAGGAATGTGCATCATGCAGCGATACAGAAATCATTCGTAATAATGTACATTCCACCCAGAGCTAATTAGAAATGGAATCGGGCCGAAAAAGTTGGGCAGGAAACCGACAGAATTCGTCCTGAACCCTAGAAAAATCTGACCCGACAGGTACATCTTTGTTAACTACATGGTTTGTTTGATATAAAGGTCCCCGATTATGAATTTTCTTTTGCTTTTATATCGCCGTTATTGTCCCCTAATTGTTGGGGTGTCAACTATAGGGCCTGTCAAAGCCCATTGAGACATACTGTATGTGATTATTGGCTGTATAAGAAATAAATGTGGTTGTTGACATTGAATTGTTTTAATTTCATGTTATCTTGCATATCCTCAGACTGCGAGTTTTATGCTTTTTCATTTTTTTATGACTAACGTCTGTTCTAATGGAGCAACGGTACCAAATGACTGCATACTTAAAACTGACAAAAAATTAATTTTAAAGTGAAGTGATTGTATTATGATGCACTGCAGCCCAGCACACGGTGCACACAGTGAAATGTGTCCTCTGCATTAACCATCACCCTGAGTGAGCAGTGGGCACCATGACAGGCGCCCGGGGAGCAGTGTGTGGGGACGGTGCTTTGCTCAGTGGAACCTAAGTGGCACCTTGGAGGATCAGGGATTTGAACCGGCAACCTTCTGATTACGGGGCCGCTTCCTTAACCACTAGGCCACCACTGGCCCCAAATGAACCAAATACAGAATATGGAATAACAAAAATAATAATCTACAGGGTGGGCGTTTTATGTGGATCCACCTTAATAAAATGGGAATGGTTGGTGATATTAACGTCCTGCTTGTGGCACATTAGTATATGTGAGGGGGCAAACTTTTCAAGATGGGTGGTGACCATAGTGGCCATTTTGAAGTCGGCCATCTTGGATCCAACTTTTGTTTTTTCAATAGGAAGAGGGTCATGTGACACATCAGATTTATTGGTAATTTCACAAGAAAAACTTATTATTTACAAGTTTCTGACCACTTATAAAATGTGTTCAATGTCACCAACCATTCCCATTTTATTAAGGTGTATCCATATAAATGGCCCACCCTGTAGATTCATGTCTCTAGAACCATGAACCAGCAGACAAGCATCAGAGCACCACGTCCGTAACGTCACACTTACCATGATGCCAAACTGCTGCAGAGCCAGGCGGGTGACCTCTTGTGCATTGTCCGTGTTACTCACTGCGAGAGTCTTCACCTGCAGGGAGAGGACAGGCTGAGACTTGGTCACCAGGACCCGGTCCTCAGCACCAGCCACTACCTTTACCTGGGCACACCTGGCAATGTCCTTCACAAAGACCTTCAGGGGAATGGTCTTTGGGGCGTCCTTCTCCTTCTCCTCTCTGATCCGGCTGCAACAAAAGGACAGCGTTGTCACGAGATCTGTGTGGGGACGGAGGTGGGAAAGCAGCGTTTTACCTTCTAATGAGGGAAAGCCACTTCTCCTTCTGTTCCACAGTGCTGCTCATTAAAGCAGAAAGGAGCTGAGTTAAGAACGAACATCCTTCTGAGCTGAACCACCAAAACCGTGCAGCTTTTCAGATTTAGGACAGATTATCCGTGCAGGAGAACCTTGGACTGATGAAGTAAATTCACCGCAGGTTTCCACCTTGTGGGACCCTGAGGGCAGGGACATGCGTACCTGAACGTGGCCACACAATTGCAGGTGGGCCAGCCGATGACAAAGCTCTTCTCCGGGCTGCAGCTGCCCTCACACACCTCCTCCATCCAGCCCGCCGACCACATCTCACACACACGCACCTGGACCTTCAGTTTAAAGTAGGTGGACGACCTGAGAAGGACACGATACTTTACACACAAAACACCCAGCACAACCCGTACGGTCCTACTGACCTGACCACTCACGCTACACGGCCAGTACCAACACATCGGAAGTTCATTTACATTTTATCCAGAGCGACTTACAGTCAGTAGTTACGGGGACAGTCCCCCCCTGGAGACACTCAGGGTTAAGTGTGTTGCTCAGGGACACGATGGTAGTAAGTGGGGTTTGAACCTGGGACTTCTGGTTCAAAGTGTGTTTTAAAGTACTCAGTGACTGAGCTGGAAGTTCATTCCACCACCGAGGGGCCAAGATGGAGAAGAGTCTAGATGAGCGTCTTCCTCGTACCTTCAGAGATGGAGGGACCAGGCGAGCAGTACTGGAGGCTCGGAGTATACCAGGTGCAGTGCGAGGTGTAATAAGGGCTGTGAGGTAGGATGGTGCTACTCCATGTTTGGCTTTGTAGGCCAGCATCAGTATTTAGGACCTGATGTGAGCAGCTACCACCACCGGCAAGAGTAGCCACCACTGAGTCGGCCTTGTGTTCGCACCGCGGTCAAAGTTGGTGGAATTTGACCGCTGCGTGCGGGCTAGCGTACGGTCGAAACCGCACACAAACCGGGAATGTCTGACCGGGGATTCAGAAATCCACCTTTTTTAGGAAGAAGCTGGAACCCCACAGCAGCGCAGCGCGTGCCGCGTTCAGGCTGAAAGCGGCGCCTCATTTGACGTCTGGACCAGGACGTTTCTGTCACATCAGTGCCGCTCCTGACTGGACAAACCGAGCATCCACGTGGCTGAACGGGACCGTAACTCTCGTAATGATGGCATGGAATCGTGAGGCCACCTGATACGGCTGTAAAGTATGCGGGAGTCGAGCCGCCACGTGATTGGCCGGCGGGGCTGCAGGTCACATGACGCCAGATGTAGGTCAGGAGGAGGACGCTCAGGCTTTGATCCCGGCGCTGGATTAGATTGAGTTAATTGGCCCTCTGGGTGGTAATTACAGAGAGGATCTCTGGGTCGGGAGGACATGTGGTCCACCGGGTTTTGGTCCCTCTGAGCGCCGCTCTGTCTGCTGAAGTGACAGTACGACGTGTTACAGCCACGCGCCACGCTGACATTTAACAACTCGCAGAGGAAATAAAATAAAAATCCTCTTGGTCACTTTTCCAGAGGCCCGTAGGACGGAAAAACGTGGTATTTCCGAAGTGAATTTGCGGTGACGGGAACATGTATATAATAGATCAAGACGTACTTGGCCTTGGTGAGGAGGAGGATGTCGGTGAAGAGGAAGAGGTGCCTCTCCTGGGTCTGCAGGCCGGTCTTCAGCTGGACGTAGGTGTGGGCGATGAAGGAGCGCGAGGGCGTGAGGAAGGACTGGACCAGGAGACAGGTCTCAGGGCTGACCGGCGACAGGCAGTTCTCCCTTCCAATAACAATTCGCATTTTAATATTTATTTTCATGTTACACCAGGATATGCAAATGAGCACATTTAAAATCATTTTTTCTGATCATCTAGTGATAATAGAAAATGCTGAATTCAGGAATCAGGGGATCATGGGAAACACAGGGCTGACCACACCCTCTGGTGACGCTTTAAGAAGGGTGTCCATGTCTGGGGACAGCCAGGTGTATTTATAGCCTGGTGATCCTGGTGAGAGGATTAATATCTGCGTGAGGAGGTGGACGAAGACGCTCACAGGCAGCGTAATCATCAGATTTTCATTACAAGTCCCTCCAGAATCCTTCAACAAACACTTAACATCACGGCTTCCTGCAGTGGGAGGGAACCTTGTGGAGATCCCATTTACAGCCAACCACCTGCAGACTGGAGATGAGAAGTCGACTCCTGTTACCTCCTCATGGCGACAGAAAGAAGCTCCGGCACAGCACACGGTGCACACGGTGAAATGTGTCCTCTGCATTTATCCCATCACCCTGAGTGAGCAGTGGGCACCATGACAGGCCCCCGGGGAGCAGTGTGTGGGGACGGTGCTTTGCTCAGTGGCACCTCAGTGGCACCTTGGCGGATCGGGATTTGAACCATCAACCTTCTGATTACGTGGCCGCTTCCTTAACCGCTAGGACACCACTGTCCCACTTCACTTTCATTTCATTAAAACTGACCCTCATCAGCCCCTCCAGACATCTGGTCTCTCTGCAGTCCCACGTACCTGGAAATGGTCCTGGAGCGAGCGAGGGCCTTGCTGATGACCAGCGTCGGGGCCGACTGCCGGCGCTGCATCAGCGACTTCATCCGCTGCGCCGGAGGGGACAGGGGGACAGGACATGAGAATCAGTGACAGTGACGCCTGACAGACAAAAATTCCAACTCTGCACCGTTACGCAAGAGTTGAAATGGCTGCACCATGTCAAGTAATGGAACTGATGCGAAGCGGCGCCCAACAACCAGCAATCGACAATCTGAAGGTGATGTTGGGGACACAGCGTCACACGTCCTCTTTTATAGTCTGTGCTGGTTTTAAACTTTTAGTTTTAGTGTATATATATAGACGTACGTTTCTACTTCTGGATTCTAAATGCTTCTTTTGATTGATATAGTCTAATAATACTGGATTTATCAGCCATAATAACCAAAAATGCTTTTTCATCTTCTCCTGCTCTTCATCTCATGATACGAGCAGGAAGCTGACAGATGTGAGCAAAATTATTACCCAGCACGTCCACCCATTTAATCAGCTTATTTTCTGCAGGGGTCGTGTGGTGACATGGACGGGGACTAAATGCAGAGGCGTTCAGGGCCCGTGTGACACGGAACACGAACACATCAATATTCCACCAATTAGCAGCCTTTTTCTCTCCAGCTTTTAAAATCCATAGATTCCAAAACCAACAAAGGACGATGGGAGATCGAACCCTAAAACCAGAGGTCAGCACATATCCACTCCAGCCTGAGGAGGTCCACCAGCAGGGGGACGCTGGGATCTGAGTTCTGCTTCATGCCAGAGGTGAAATAAGAAGAAATGTTCCAACAATAACCTCTGGCTACCGCTGGATCCTGGAAATAACTCCACACAAACATGGAATTATGCTGGACTCTGAGCTCAGCTATCAGAACTCCTCTTAAAGGAGAGGAAGGTGATCTGCAAGATGAACTTCTCACCTTCCTGCTGGAATCTCCTGGTGCTCCCCGCCGGTGGCTGAGCGCGTCCTGCTGCTGCGGGGACATGGTTTCCATTCAGACTGCAGATGGAGGCGTCACGTCTCGTCCCTCACATGTCCTGACAGACAGCGGGACAAGTGACTGTGTCCGACCGTGTCGCCGCGCTGCATCTGTCTGGGTGGAGGACGCCGCTGCGCTCCTGGGTCCTAAAGAGGACGGAAGGTCTCCAAAGCGCAGAGCGCAGAGCGCACACTCACACGGGCGTGTTCCGATCTTTAAATCATTACAGATGGGAAAAAGAGATGAATTTAGTAAATGTAACACAATTATTTTATATATATACATATAAAAAGATGATTTACATCAGTTCCTCCCGCCTACTGGGGATTTTCAAGCACAGCTTCCTCCTGTTCAACTATCAAAAGGATCTGGTAACGTTTTACATTTACGACATTTACAATCAGTAGTTACAGGGACAGTCCCCCCATGGAGACACTCAGGGTTAAGTGTCCTGCTCAGGGACACGATGGTAGTAAGTGGGATTTGAACCTGGGACTTCTGGTTCGACTGTGTTAGCCCACTAGGCTACTACCAGCCTGGTTAAATATGCCATGTCAATTTATAATCTCCATCTGTTCATAATGACGTTGTATTTGCACATAAAAGTGAACCTGAAGTCTACATCACATGAGTAACATGTAACAAATATAAGTAGATTAATAAATAGATTAACCAACATAACACTAAAGACATAATAAAAAAGGTTTTAAGTACCACCGTAACTATTCGTGATGTAAGCATTAATAAATCAAGCTGAAAATGTCATACTCCGGAAATGAAAAAATTGGCATGACAGAAACTGAATATTATGTTTTTAAAACAATCTTATGTGAATTAAATATTTATCTCTGATAAACAATAATTCATATATAAAAAGTGAAACATTTATGTCTGTTGGCTATTTTCTGATCATGTGGGGCCAATTTGCACATTCACATTAAATAAATTCAAAAGAAAAAATATATTGTTCAGCAGGTCATTTCACATCGAAGGTCTAAAAAAAAAAGAGTTTTCGTGGGTATGAACCCCCTTTTTAAGGTCATGGATTCAGGTCTGGACTCCAAAGTCTTCATTTGGCTTTTCTTCAGCCAATCAGAAGTGGACCTGCTGGTGTGTTTTGGATCTTTGTCCTGCTGCAGAACCCAAGTTCGTTTTATCTTGAGGTCACCATCAGATGATCGGACCTTCTCCTTCAGGATTTTTTGATAGACAGCAGAATTCATGGTTCCATTTATCACAGCCTTCCAGGTCCTAAAACGGCAAAACAGCCCCAGACCATCACACCACCAGCACCTGCACCAAATTTTACTGTCGATATGATGTTCTTTTTCTGAAAAAAAAAAGATGTCATGGCATAACACACCTTGCAAAATGGTTTCTGTGTTGACACCATGCCGTGCAGGTCATGACCACCGATCCTGACCGAGGCAAGTGAGCCTGAATTTGAGTTGTGGCTGTGGGGTCTTCTGTGGGTGAGTTGAGGCCGTGGGGTCTTCTGTGGGTGAGTTGTGGCCGTGGGGTCTTCTGTGGGTGAGTTGAGGCCGTGGGGTCTTCTGTGGGTGAGTTGTGGCCGTGGGGTCTTCTGTGGGTGAGTAGTGGCCGTGGGGTCTTCTGTGGGTGAGTTGAGGCTGTGGGGTCTTCTGTGGGTGAGTTGTGGCCGTGGGGTCTTCTGTGAGTTGTGGCCGTGGGGTCTTCTGTGGGTGAGTAGTGGCCGTGGGGTCTTCTGTGGGTGAGTTGAGGCTGTGGGGTCTTCTGTGGGTGAGTTGTGGCCGTGGGGTCTTCTGTGAGTTGAGGCCGTGGGGTCTTCTGTGGGTGAGTTGTGGCCGTGGGGTCTTCTGTGGGTGAGTTGAGGCCGTGGGGTCTTCTGTGGGTGAGTTGTGGCCGTGGGGTCTTCTGTGGGTGAGTTGTGGCCGTGGGGTCTTCTGTGGGTGAGTTGTGGCTGTGGGGTCTTCTGAGTTGTGGCCGTGGGGTCTTCTGTGGGTGAGTTGTGGCCGTGGGGTCTTCTGTGGGTGAGTTGTGGCCGTGGGGTCTTCTGTGGGTGAGTTGTGGCTGTGGGGTCTTCTGAGTTGTGGCCGTGGGTTCTTCTGCGGGTGAGTTGTGGCCGTGGGGTCTTCTGCGGGTGAGTTGTGGCCGTGCTCCTGCTGTAATTTTAGTCGGCCGCTTCACCGTTCGCGGATAACAGCTCTCACCGTGGTTCACTGGAGTTTTTTCCAAACTGAAAGCTCTCACTTCCTTTGGACGTCTAGGTTTTGAGGATCTGATGGTCTGCACCCCGTATTTAAGTGCTTTCTTGATTGAGATCAGGAGTAATCGGTCCTGGGTGTGACTTTAGTGTGATGAACCACTGTTAAGTTGAGCCATGTAGGCTTGGATTGTTTTCTACCTTAATAATAAAACACATTTGGTGTTTACTTGTGTTGCGTTTGACTAATATTTTGTTAGATCATCCAATGAAAAAAGTAAGAAAGCAGAGAGTCGCTGTCAATTTTTCAGTAAAACAAAAAGGCACAACGTCATGTGATTTAATTTATTAACTGATGTGAACAAGCAGATAAGGGTTCAGGTGATAATACCACAGGTGGCCAGCATCATGGAAAGATGATTTACGGAACGATATACAGTCATAAATTACACAGAGAGCCACCAGTAGCCTGAAACATCTCCCCGCCGTGATATGGAAATACTACTCCAGTATGGAGGGTCAAGTACGAATTACAGATTAACACCCACATCTTTCACGAACAATCGTGTTGAAACGTGATTATCCTACCACTGCTATGCTGACGACACACAACTCCTCTTCTCCTTTCCTCCCTCTGATCTTCATGCTGCTTCCAAAATCTCTGCATGTCTAACCGACATCTCGTCTTGGATGGCAGCCCATCACCTCCAACTCAATCCCACCAAAACTGAACTAATATTCATTCCAGCAGATTCTACACCACATCAGGATCTTGCTATTTACCTGGACAACTCACAGCTCTCTCCTTCTACAACAGCCCGCAACCTTGGGGTAACAATAGACAACCAACTCTCCTTCTCAACTCACATCAGCAATTTTTCCCGCTCATGTAGATTCCTTCTCTACAATATCAGACGAATCCGCCCTTACCTGTCAACCCAGGCCACCCAACTACTGGTTCAGTCCTTAGTAATCTCACGACTGGATTACTGCAACTCCCTTCTAGCTGGTCTACCTCTATGTACCATCAGACCTCTTCAACTCATACAAAATGCAGCAGCACGACTGATCTTCAACCTCCCCAAATTCTCCCATACCACCCCTCTGCTACGTTCCCTTCACTGGCTCCCAGTAGCTGCACGCATCAGGTTCAAAATACTGATGCTGGCCTACAAAGCCAAACATGGAGTAGCACCATCCTACCTCACAGCCCTTATTACACCTCGCACTGCACCTGGTATACTCCGAGCCTCCAGTACTGCTCGCCTGGTCCCTCCATCTCTGAAGGTAAAAGGAAAACATTCATCCAGACTTTTCTCCATCTTGGCCCCTCGGTGGTGGAATGAACTTCCCCTCGAGGTCAGAACAGCTCAGTCACTGAGCACCTTCAAACGACAGCTCAACACCTTCCTCTTTAAAGAATACTTAGATTAAATTGTAATTTTCTTGTTGTCGAACTTTGTGTACAGAATCTACAACAGAGTGAATAAAATAGATGTATTCATAGTTGGGGTCCTAGTGAACCGGAAGTGATCTCTTCATCGATGGTAACTTGAAAGCACGTTGTAAGTCGCTCTGGATAAGGGCGTCTGCCAAATGCTGTAAATGTAAATGTAATGAAATGTAATGCGTCGCACCAGCACGACTATAATCTGTACGATTCAACTGAAAAACAAGTACGTTTTCATCAATGTTCAACTTGTACAGATATACACAATACATTTGAAAATTGTCTTAATCATTTGTACATTTTCTGCCTAGTTTATCTAAAAAGTGAAGTGGGTTTGACACCAAAACCCAGAGTGGAAGTTAAAGTGGGCCGCAGCGTGAAACTGATTTACAGGGAAGTGAACCAGGCCAGACTTGGAGGGGGACACTGTCTCCCCTTACCTCAAATAATTAAGTCAAAGAAAAACTCGTCTGATGTTTCTGCAGAGATGGCAGCTGCCTTGGGCAAGGGCACTGGTTATTGTGTTCAGAAGTATATGGAGTTCGTGAGTTTGTTCTCCACGTCAGTTCCAGTAGAGTGGATCTCTGATCATGTTTAGGACAGTAGTTGGCCTACATGATTAGTCTTCATGACTACCTTCTGTTTTGATGGTGGTTGGAAGCTCATTTCTTCATCAGAGAAGAGCAGATAAGAACAGGCTAGACTGGGGTTCCTACAATACGTGCTAACAGCTGTATTACTAGGGGCAGTGGTGGCCTAGCGGTTAAGGAAGCGGCCCGTAATCAGAAGGTTGCCGGTTCGATTCCCGATCCGCCAAGGTGCCACTGAGCAAAGCACCGTCCCCACACACTGCTCCCCGGGCGCCTGTCATGGTGCCCACTGTGTATCACATGTGACAATCACTTCACTTTACTTTATTTACTACTCTGAACATGATGTACCATACAGGCCAAAAGTCTGGACACCTTCTCATTCAACGTGTGTTCTTTATCTTCATGACCATTTATGTTGGTAGATTCTCACTGAAGGCATCAAAACTATGAATGAACACATGTGGAGTTCTGTACTTAACAAAAAAAGGTGAAATAAGTGAAAACATGTTTTATATTCTAGTTTCTTTGCTCTGATTACTGCTTTGCACACTCTTGGCGTTCTCTCGATGAGCTTCAAGAGGTCATCACCTGAAATGCTTCTCCAACAGTCTTGAAGGAGTTCCCAGAGGTGTTTAGCACTTGTTGGGGTCCAGCTCACCCCAAACCATCTGGATTGGGTTCAGGTCCGGTGACTGTGGAGGTCACGTCTCCACTTTTTGTTAAGTCCAGAACTCCACATGTGTTCATTCATAGTTTTGATGCCTTCAGTGAGAATCTACCAACGTAAATGGTCATGAAGATAAAGAACACACGTTGGATGAGAAGGTGTTCAAACTTCTGGCCTGTACTGTAGATGTGACAGAATATGCGACATTTTAAACAATTGAAGGTAATTGAAGCCTGACGTACATTCTGAAGGCTTCAGAGAATGTGTAGCTTCTCTCATTGAAGCTTCCAGAAGCTGATTTGTCAATGCAAGATGAATACTTCTATCCCTAAGCAAAATGCATCCATAACATTATACTGTGCTGATGGAAGATAAGGCTGTTTTCACCCCCACCCCACTTCTTCTGCATGAACACCTGACCAGCAAAGGACAGGAGATTTTTAACCATCTTCTGCAGTTCAGAATCTGATGTCGTGTTTCTGGAGGACGACCATGGCCTCCAGTCCAAATGTAAGTTCTAGCCTGGTGCGCTCTGCCAGATGATCCAGAAGGAGAAGGAGTGGGGAACACCAAGGCTGGGCTAATAAAAACCATGTTGTTGAAGAGTTCAGCAGGCGGTGCCACGCCCTCCCACTGCACGCTGGCCAGAGACCGAAATAGCAGCACGAGGTTTCTTCCCGCCCCCTGGTTTCACTCTATAATTATCCAGATCAGACCCAAACACAGACAGAAGGTTGCCTTGACAACTGGCCACAGCCGGGCGCTCGGAGAGGATTTATTCGCTGACGGTACAGTCTTAACGTATTTATAGACATTTCTACCGGGGGTGTTGAAAGTAACCGTAAAATCGCTGCGTCGCGATACAGGGACATGATGGTCCGCGCTCACCAAGGTTCTCACCTCGAATTTCTACACGTATTTCATCCCCCGAATATGCGCGGTGACATTCCCGCCTGGACAGAAGCTGGAGCTTCTCTTACAGACTGAAAGCAGATGTGTGGAGAGGGTCTTCATGTGACCGGTATGGATGGAGCGCAGCATCTTAGCAGCACAATTTATTCATGACGCAGCAGCTTTGGAGGCAAACTCGTAATCAAAGGGTTGCGGGTTCAAATTGCACAGTCAAAGTTCCATTCACAACTACAGCGTTCACCAGACGCCCTTATCCAGAGCGCCCTACAATCAGTAGGGAAGGGACAGTCCCCCCTGGAGACACACCAGCTCAGGGACACGGTGGTAGTAAGTGGAGTTTGAACCCGGGACTTTGTGCTGTCTTGTTTCACATCCATCATGTGTTTCAATAGGAAGAAACTGAAATCACCAAAAAAAACTTTTCATTTTTATACAGCCAGATTCTCACAGTCTCACAACAGAAAATATCACAACAACATGTATTTCTTTTAAAGCCCATAATCACATACAGTACATTTCAGTACAACTCACTTGACCCTTCTGCACACAAGGAAAAACTCCACACAAAAAAATTCTAGGAGAGATAAAAAGGTGGGAAGAAACTTTGGGAAGGAGTGATAGAGAGAGGGACCCCCTTCCAGGGTAGAGTGAGCCTGCAAATGGTGTCAGTGCAGGGTTGGGGATGATATAATAATAAGTCCTACAGTTGTAGGGCGAGAAGTCCAGAATGTACTCAGTGTCATGGTCTAGATTACGTGTCCATAATGATGTTACTGGTCCATTTGAAGATCCCTATAGCTGTAGTTGTAATGGTGGTGGTGGCTGTGGTGACCCTCTGGTTTGTTTCATGTTTTGTCCTTGTTAAGCAGTTGTCAGGAACCAGGATTTATCTGCTGGTCTCTTCACTGGGGTCTGCCAGTAGTCTGGGTGCTTGATTCCGTGTCTCGGAGAAAAACAAACAGAAGCAGCGGCAGACGGTTGCACTGTACGACCGATACTGAAATATGTGGTTATGGTGGTATATTGGTGCTACAGTGGCCCGGTACCCTAACTAGGACAGCCTAACTAGGGACTTTATAATTGACACTGTGTCTGGGACTTTAACAGAAGACCAGAGAAAACAGAACTCTGGCTGCAGCATTCTGTACTAGCTGGAGTTTCCTCATGCACCTACATGAGCACCCAGACAGTAGATCTTCTGGAGCCGCCACCCAACTGCCCTGCTGTCCAGAGGACGCTTACCGGCTGACCAGGTTGGAAATGCATCTTGGAGAACTTCGGATGCGCTCCTCTACCTGGACTATTATCAGTAAAACAGAAGACATCTGTTTCAACAAGCTCCCATTTTTATTCTTTTCCCTCCCTGAACTCTGGCGAGATCTCCTGAGTCCCCGAGGGGATAAACCTTCTCCGGCCAAATTAACATGAAGTCATGAGTGTTGAGCAAATTGACCACTAGTCAGAGGACCTGGTAGCCCACGTCGCTAGCGGCTCCGGCCGTCATTCCAACCATATAAAACGGAGCGTGATAAACTGTACATCTCACAGGGGAGGAGTCTGGGAGTGACAACTTTCATTTTCATTAAAGATGCAGCACCGGAACAAATCTTTTACTCTACAGATATTTCAGTTCAATTTTTACATTTTAAATCCTGAAAGGCTTCGTGTCTTATTTCCTACTTTATTTTCCACTATAAATAAATATAAAAATATAGATATTCAGCAAACATGCGTTTGTGATCAATTTTGAACACTAAGTGAAGGTTTGATCCTGGTCTGATCTGATTTCAGCAGGAAAGCGGGTGCTGCACGTCCACGTCTGTCTTGGGTGAACTGTGCACGTCTTCTGCCCATTTCCATTGTAATTGTTTACTATTTTGTCCATATTCTGTCTCTTCATATTCAATTTGAAAGCAGTTGAAAACCCTCTTATTCAAAAAGTATTTCAGACAAATCTAACACTTACACACGCACGTGCGTACACACTGCCCAAAATAATTATATATATATATATCTCTCTCTCTCTCTCCTTCGTAAACGTCCTTGATGAAGGTCCCGTCCCCACACGCTGCTCCCTGATAAACGCTGTTAAATACAGAGGACACGTTTCACCGTGTCACCGTGTGCTGTGCTGCAGTGTCTCACACTGATGTTCACGTCACGTTAAAAAACTGATTTATGAGGTTACTCCAGGCACTGCTGGGATATGAGAAGGAAGGGATTTGGTTAAAAGGAGTTCCACCATAAAAACAACATTCTCCTTTGTTTCCAGAGCTGTGAGCTGTGGCAGCAGTAAGTGAATCACATGATTATCCTCTAAAAATACCCCGCAGGGAGGAGGCGTCCCGACATCTTCATTACTCTGTTGGGCCCATGCAGATTCAGAGCTCATCATCAGCCTCTTCTCCTCGTACTCGTACGCTTTCTCCCAGAATGCATTGTTTGTCACAAGCCTGGCTAAAGAAGAAGAAGAATGAATTTTAAAAAGGGGAAAAGTAAATTAACACGAAGTAATGAGCGTTGAGCAAATTGATCACTAGTCACATGAAATGAGAAGCCAGAGGACCTGGTACCCCAGTGTCCATCAGGGGTGTGGCTTGTCTGTTGACTCCACCCGATGGGTCATCGCCTGAGACCAGTCAGTAGAGCAACTCAAGTCAGTTCCAGTCCCCCTTCAAACTCCATTTCAGACATCAGATGGAACATGATTTTTAAAATGATTACTACCAACGTGTCCCTGAGCAGGACTGTCCCTGTAAATACTGACTGTAAGACGCTCTGGATAATTACATCTGGTAAATACTGTAACTCTAGCAGCACGCGGTAAAGAAATGTGTGAAATGAATCTGGATGATGTGGGTTTGAAGAAGTGGATCGGGACGCTTATCAGCCATTTTAGTACATTTAGAAAGAACCCGTCCACAGCGTCACATGCGAGACATGTGGTCCACGGTAAAATCCGATCAGCAGCAAACAATCAAATCACTTTATGCCGAGTGAATAATCCTCTTGTGTATAAATACTGATATTCATCTGTTTATTCAAGACAGAGGGGACGTGGACATGATGAAATTCGGCCTGTTTACCACTGGAGATGTTCTCCTCACCAAGCCTTTGTCAGTTCCATCCTCTTCATCTCCTCTGTCCCAGTATTATTGACCTAGTTGCATGGTATACATTATTTTTAGATAGAATATTTATTGCTTTGACAGTCAGATGAGCTGCAGCAGAATTAATCAAATTCAACCTATTTAATGGGACGAATCTTTCAATTTGTCATTTCTGGCGGCGCAATTTATTTTACAATCACACACACATCCATGTAGTTCTGGGTCAGAATGTGGAGAAGTTGAGAACTTGCTGTGGTCTATTTCTGCTCTACTGGGGTAGAAGTTAGGGTGTAGTGGTGTCTACTAGGACGTGGATCGATGCAGGACATGAACTGACAAACTCTGCACTCATTTAACTGAAATGAAGAATGAAAAGCAGCTCCAATTGGAGCAGAGCGTCCACCTCCAGCTCTGATGACCTTTAGTGGCCGTGGTCCCCTGCAGTCAGGCCAGAAGTGACCTTAACCAGCGCTGAGGACCATCTCCTTGGGTCCCCTGTATCCTGCGGACGTCTCTGCTGCTGGTGTCCCATTTCTTTTCTAATAACAGAAGGTCCATGCAAGGCGGCGCAGCTCAACAATGTGAGCACGAGCCGGAGGGTAAACGGGAGGGTTCATGCCAAGCGGGACACTTACCGGGTATCACATCTCCAGACTCGTCAGGTGACGACAGGCAGTGGCATTAAAGCCTACACACACAAGAAGCGCCAGAGGTGACAAAACCCACAGTCTCTATTGGTTTTTAGATTTCAGAAGAGAACATCGAGTCCCAAGACAGAAGATACAATCAGGAGAATGTTTCAGACGCAGAGTTCAAGTTTCACTCCTCAGGGAACAGAAGTACAAACTGAATATGACTGAAATTCATTAATGAAGCTCTGAGGTCCTTTAACGTCTCCATTTATATCTCATCTTTCCCAGGCCTGGAGGACGTGCTCTCTCCTGCCTGTCCTGCCCTGTCCTGTCATGTGATGCTTGAGTACCAGGCTGATGGAATTCCTATGATGTGCTCGGATGTGATAATGTGGTCATAACTTCATTAAAAAGCTCCAAATAACACACACAACCAAAAACTTGAAATAATAGAAACTTTTATTAAGTTCAGTGGAGTATAAACATAATGAAGATGGTCAGAAGGTGACCTGTCCAGGGCAATAATTAATAAAACAGCGCCACCTACTGGATATGCAGGGACAACAGTTATAAACAGACGAGTCCACATTACCTGGAGGTCTGTGTACACAGCAAGAACTTCCCAGCATGGTCACCTCTGCAACATGGTCTTCAAGGGAAAGTTCTCCTGAAAAGGAAACACAAGACGTGTCATCTGACCAGAGGAAGAAAGAGCCCTGGATGTTCCAGTCACTTTCCACTCTGCATGTGTACAATGAGCAGATCTCCAGAAGGCAAAGTTCATGGTGAGAGAACCTTGAACATGCTGCTCAGTACACCAAGAGTTAAACATTCATTAAGACAAACGGAACCTCAGTCTCCAAATACACATATAATAAAATACTTTTTACAAAAGTATTAAAAGTCCAACCTGTAGCCACTCCAACATGACCTGGAATGTGAGCAACCACACCAAAAACATATAAAAATGTGAATTTCATTCACAAATCCAACTAATAAACTACAACAACAACATTTATTTCTTATATAGCCCAAAATCACATACAATATGTCTCAATGGGCATTACTAACCTGATTTATATAATAAAAAACAGGTACCTAGGATATATATATATATATATATACATACATATATGATATAAATGAGATTGGGACTGACTGCCATATTTCCAAATACATTTTATTAATTATTCAAAAATCATACAACTCATCAATCCTTTTTTATTCATTGAAATCTTATTTCTTAACAGTGTTTTTATGGATTATTACCAGGGGGTGAAATCCAAACCAGAATCTCAATTTCAGCACAAACAAATCCAGACACCCAATCCCGAGTAACGTCTGTTCCACCAACTGAACATGTTCTCCAGAAGAAAGCGGCCTGCGTGTAGCTCCATATTTCACACTGTTTATTTACCAAAAGTTCATTTAAAAGTTCACACAACTTGTAAAAGGGAGCAGAAGAACTAATTTATAAAGAAATAGATATTCATGCTAAAAAAAGCACAGAACACAGCAGTGAAGTAGGGTGGTAGTAGCCTAGCGGGTAACACACTCGCCTGTGAACCAGGAGACCCAGGTTCAAACCCCACTTACTACCATCGTGTCCCTGAGCAAGACACTTAACCCTGAGTGTCTCCAGGGGGGGACTGTCCCTGTAACTACTGATTGTAAGTCGCTCTGGGTAAGGGCGTCTGGTAAATGCTGTAAATGTAATGTAATGATCTGAAACCACCTTCAAAACTATTTAGCCAGAAGCAAACCTTTTTTCTACTTTTATGTAGCTCATGTTCTGCTGTTTTTTCAGCTCTGATGTGTCCATTGGATGTTCTGCCTGTTCAGACCTACACAGTAGACAGGAAGGTATAAGAACCCTGTGTGTGTGTGTGTGTGTGTGTGACTTTATTCCTCTCATTAACCTGTGCTTCAGTGAAGAATAACCAGCCCGCCTCGTCTCAGACTTTCTTCCTGAGAATCTAGCAGCGGGTCATATTACAGACACGGTTCCACACACACACACCACAGCTATGGAGGACTCATCTACTCATCACGGCTGATAGAGTGGTGAGCCCACCAGAGGGCACCTAGAGGACCACACCCTGGACCAACCGCAAAGAGTCACGTCTGCTGCGAGCCCTTTTCTTCTGACTTCGCTATCTGGATGGTCCTACTGGTTCCCGGTCCTTCCAGACACGACCAAGATTCCAACCAGTCCTCCGATGCTGAATGCGCCCCTGCACGTCGTTCCTGAGTAAAGCCTGTAGTCTTCCGGTGCAGTACTGTGGGGGGGGATCCGCACCTGCCCTCCCTGCCAACCACTAGCGCGTCCCCCGTCCCCTTACCTGATAATTAGTCAAGAACAGGACAGGTCATATTTTAAATGGAACTTCATGTCGGGATGCTGGTAGTGACGGTAATCATGGTTAAAAAGAACAGACAGACAGGCACACATCCAACAGGCGCTGCAGTAACTGGGGTGGGGACAAGCGTCCACTGGACAAAATCAAGATGATTTTGACAAGCCACACCCCATCTGCATATTACCTGGGTTCTCTGCCGTGTCCTTCTGGCGCGAAGCAGCTTTCAGTCCACAAGGGTTCTTGTAAAATTAGCATTAGGATGTTCTGCAACGTTCACTTCTTTTCAAATATGTAAACAGGCGCAAAAACATGAAATAAAATGCACAGCCGCCATACAGGATTTATGCAATGCGGTCTAAAGAAAATCTATATGAACCAAAATATGATATTTAATCAATATCAAACAGCAAAAGGTCATAAGAAGGGGTGCAAATGATGATCACTGTCCACAGCTCACCAGTCAACGCCATCAAACGGCTTCATGCTGTTGTGTGTGAGTTAGTGGTGTACAGCAGTAAACTTACAGCCTACTGTTATGAAGTGGAAACACATGATCTACAGTAAAAGGTCCCCGATCATGAAAATGTCACTTTGTGAGATGATTTAACAATAATATGAGTTCCCCTGGTCTGTCTATGGTCCTGCAGTGGCTAGAAATGGCAGTGGGTGTAAAGAGTGTTTTGGTCGTTCTGCTTCACCGTTCAGAGAGCTGCATCTCAGACGGTCGGATCTGGAATTTGTCCCCTTATGACGTCATAAGGGGAAAGGTTACCTCCCGTTTCACATGCTTTTCCCGCCCCTCCCCTAAAACATGATCTTCACCGACCGTCATGGCTTCCAAACGTGTGAAGCATCGCAGTTGCTCAGTTATTGGATAAAAAAAAAAAAAAAAGAGCACAAATTATTTTTTTTTGTTCAGTCACAAGAACCAGCGGGTTCATTTTCTTTTTTCTGGAAAAACCCAGGCTGAATTTCAGAAAGAGACTTCAGATACAGTATTGGGGGACCAAAAAGACCGATATATAAATGCAGAAAAAAAAGAAAAAAAAATCATGTCAGAACCTTTAACACAATTTCAAAAGGCCCTAATTTCAATACCTGACTGAAACCTACTGAGATGCAGAGGAAATTCATGCTGCAAATGCAGTGACTGGTTACACAGACCTGAAAAATATTGATGCAAATAAATTATTGTAAAAACTATTGCTGATTCAGAATCATTTTATTTTGTGTGAAGCATCTTTTTTTACGCATTTTATTTTAATTATTCTTCTACATGAGAGCCTGGCTTTGGAACACTGAAATGGAATTTGGAATGATTTTCATTTTGAAACAACTGGACTCTTTTAGGCTCCAGACACTTTCACAACCTTGATTTTGTCAACCTGTGATAAAGTTTCCACCCCAGGGACTCTGGGAACTTTTTAATGGGGACAACATTTCTCTCTCTCTCTCTCACACACACACACACTTTTGCTCCAATACTGACCTGTAAACTGTGCGCCATTGTCGTCTAGAGTTTCCATCGTGTATAATGTGTACAACGTCTGCATTGCTGTCTGTATGCCACTGACTACCGTCGTCTGTATCTGTCTGATTGCACCGTGAAGTTGCCCCACAATTCTGTTGCACATGTACAATTCTGCTTCAGTGCAATGACAATAAAGTCATAACACACACACACACACACACACACACACACACACACACACACACACACACACACACACACACACACACAACCAATGCAGCCCTGAGTAAGACTCTTGTCCGGGGGACTTGATGACAGGCCGGTTCTGAAGAAGAACCGCTCTGGGGTGGAAACGCCTTCAATGGTTGTTCATTCGATCTGCTAGTCTACAGATCTGGATGTTCCAAATACACACTCCCCGTACGTCGATCTGATTCATGCTGCGCTCCACGTGGATTTAAACGCTTCCTGGCAGCCAAATAAATACATTTTAAATCATTTTATTAACATCTGTTCTATAACAGAATGCAAAAAGTAAAGTCACTGAAAGAAAACCATGCAGGTACACAACTTACACACATCTATTCATACATCACTAAAGGTGTGATTAAGCAAAGACAGAATAAAATGGTACAGAGCAAGCAGTCTCTCGTCGGGGGGGAACGCAGCTTTATCTTGGTTCTGAAGGGCTGCGTTCGAGTGCATTGTCACATTATACAACTAGCATGAGCAGAGCCCGATGTTAATCACATTTTATGTAGAACCAAAAAGTAAATGTAAGGGAGCCAGACAACAGGAAGTGTGAAAGGAATCCTATAATGCTAGAATGGAGGTGTTCAGGTACGGCAGGACTAGACAGCCATAGTTTACACAAATATAAAAAGAAGAAAAAAAAAGAAGTCAGAACCTCCGTCGCTTGTTATTGGGGCCTTCAAAGTTGCCCCCACCTGGGTTGCCCCTCCCAAAAGCCCCAGGTCCAGCCACGCCTGCCAGGGGACCCGCCCCACCAACCACAGGCTGCTGCTGCTGCTGCTGCTGCGGGGAGTCGACTCCCGGACGGCCGCCCATAGGGGAGCTCATCTGAGGAGGACCACCATGAGGGTATCTCTCGTTGCGCTACGTTGCGTGGTCCAAGTTACAACAGCCAAAGAGCACGGTGGTATTTACCCCCAACATCAAAGTCCGTGGTAAGTTCAGTTCAACAACGGATTTGGCACCAAGATGAAAAATGTGAAAAGCAGTGGAGTCATCATCACCACGGCCAAAAGGGAAAAAGAGAGGAATCATTCAATTAGAACATGTTTTCTACTTACAACAGTGGAATATACATGCTAGAACGACTGTAAATGGTTTCTGATTTATTTCTGCTCCTTAAAGATAGATTAACACCAGCCAGCTTTCCAGCATGTCTACACACCACTGGCATTTTTATGAATTATCACATACAGTGGACATACAAAGAGTACACACCCCTGTTTTAGATACGGGAAAAACGAAGCACCTTTTGATTTAATTACAGCATTCAGTCTAACCCTAACCCTTTAACATTCAGTAACGTTCAGTTGTCTTAGTAAAGCTCCTCTGCCATTTACTCAGTTTACAGGGCGGGATCTCACGGCTGAAACATGGAAGGCCTTTTCTTACAAAGAATCGTCCAGGCCTGGCTAAACCTGGTCAGAAATTCAACAAAGCGCCACCAAAAGAAGTCCATACCCACGGTGGACCACATAGCTCTCGAACCCAGACATAAATCCAAAAGAAAACCTATGAGGTGACCTGAAGATGCCAGTGCAGATTAACAAGTAAAGACGTACATCTGGAATTAAACCAAGAAGTGCTTCGACTAAATATTAGGTAAAGGGTGTGCACATTTATGCAGCTACCTTATTGGAAGCTTATAAGGTTGGAAATGTACTTTTACATCCACATCATATCTAAGACAGATAATGCATTAAGTATAAAGCAAATTATAATTGCTTTTCAACTGCAAGTAATATTTCAATATGCTTGTCGGAAATACATTAATTACCTTGTTGACCCGAATGACACCCCGCAGTTTTGAGAAAACCGGCCTTTTGTAGACCAGAAAATAATGGTGATGTTGTTTAAACATACAGTTCTCAACCTTTGGTGCATCCCACCGATGAAAAATACACGTGAGTGGTGGAACACGATCAACAAGAGGGAACATAGATGTTTCTGTTAACATTTGCTTTATCAATACAAATATTAACAAAAACATGCTATTCCTATGAAATTCAGTGTTCTTCGAATGAAATAAGGCATTATAGTACAAAACGGATACTTAGACATAATATGCACATATTTCATTCAGAACATTTGACCTAGTATGGCATAGAGTATGGCATTAAGGGTTAGACAACATTCAATAGCTCTGAGATTTCTTCTGGAACATCACTGTAAACGTCTCTCATGGCAGAGCCATCACATCTATGAATCTTGTTCATGAACTGTAAAATGTCATCTTTATTGAATACTCTGCCAGCATTTATGTTTGCTTTGATTTTATTAAAAATGTAAATTAGGCAAGACTAATTAAGATTAAACTCAGGGCATAATCAACTAATTGTGAAATTGCATCACCAAACGGTACCTACTAAGGTCCAGACAACTGCCATGATCTGATGATATGCTAAACCATTCAACATAATCCTCGCATTGTTCCCATCATTACTTTGGATTGTAAAATGTTATTATAAAAAGGTAGTAAGCACATCCAAATGTTTGTACTGTATTTAGTTCGTACAAATTGAAGGACTGACAGAGTGCTGTAGGACAAAAATTGAAAAGCCCATAATGTCCAATTGTAATGTTGCTTAAACAACAATATAAAGCTGGAGAGGAAGAGGAGATAGGAAGGAAAGAGACAGGAAAAGTTTGGAGGAGAGGCTGCCACTCAGCAACAAGGTAATAAAAAATAATCAAACACAGGTTGAAAGGTGACAAACAAAAGAACAAACAATACATTACCATGGCTCCGTTATCAGGCATCATTGGAGTTCCCATATTTGTGGCTCCCTCAGGCCCCATGGCTCCACCCCGGCCAGTCATTCCCATACCCATCATTTGAGAGGGACCCTGGTTGCCACCGGCTGGAGCACCAGCGTTATAAGTATCTACGCGAGACAACGCATGGTTGCACTGAATGGGCAGTCTAGCATCATCGGGACAAGCTGGACAGTCTATGTGAGGACGTTGCATCATCTTGGCTAAATAAACTCTCAAGACTTTTCCTTCCAATACATTTTGGGACTGCACATATAATCATACCTTCTAGATACAAGCAGAAAATAATTATACAAAAAGAACCAGAATATCAGCAACACATGATGTGTGGAAGTCAAGCTGGCCGCAAAAAAAGGAAAAAGAAAAGGCTACAAGCAATTCGTATTGCGATTCATGGCCTTCATGTCATATTCTTCAAGTGATATGATTTCTATAGCTATTTTTATGCCAATAGAGCTACGGCATAGTCATTCACTCTCTTTATATCTCTAACACACACACACACACACACACACACACACACACACACACACACACACATTCAGGCATGCATGGTAAATTTGACAAGAGCCCAGTAGAGGTTCTTTCCACAGACATACATTTAATCTGGAAAGTTACAGCAGAAACCAATTCCTGCACTGGAGCATATTGGGTACAGTCGGATCTTTCTCCACTGGTACAGTTAAACAGAAAATGAGCAATGAGAAGACGCCATTAACATTGCACAGTCTCTATGAAATAGTGAAATTTGTTTTACCAATTTTATCAAATTGTTTCAGCAGGTAAAAATGCATTTCCGGTCCAAAAAAAAAAATTTTCAATCAACATTTGGCTATGTCCAACAGTGACCGTATGACTGCCTCACCGATGAAACAAAGTGAAAGTTAAGTGATTGTCATTGTGATACACAATGTTTGTTCGATACTGTTCGCATAACCACTCCAAACTAAACAGATTTTTTAATAAATATAGACGCCCTTATCCAGAGCGACTTACAACGTGCTTCCACGTTACAATCAATGAAGTGATCAGTACTGGTTCACTAGGACTCAAACCATGAATGCAATCCTTTTATTTCACTCTGTTGTAGTTTTTCTTACATAAAGTTACAAGTTGGTCAAAGTATTCTCTAAGAAGGACAGTCTTAAGCTGCTGTTTGAATTGAATATTCATTCAAGTTCAGCGACTGAGCTGTTCTGACCTCGAGGGGAAGTTCATTCCACCACAAGGTGGAATGAACCACAAAGTGCAAGGTGCAATGCGAGGTGTAATAAGGGGTCTGAGGTAGAATGTAAAACCCCATGTTTGGCTTTGTAGGCCAGCATCAGTATTTTGAGTCTGATGCGGACAGCTAACGGGAGCCAGTGGAGGGAACGTAGCAGAGGTGTCTGAGAATTTGTGGAGGTGCTGCTGCGTTCCTCTATTAGCTGTAGAGGCCGGAAGGTATTCAGAGGCAGACCTGCTAGACGGGAGTTTCAGTAATCCAGTCGTGAGGTTTCTAGGAAATTAACAAGCATCTGGGTGGCGTGTTGATTCATAATATGTCTGATTTTGTAAAGAAGGAATCTACATTAGCAGGAAAGATTGGTCATGTGAGATTTAGATGATGGGCTGCCATTTTTTTTTTTTAATCCAAGATGAAATGTTTGACATGCAGAGATTTTTGAAGCGGCATGTACATCTGAGGGAGGAAAAGAGAAGATGAGTTTTGTATTGTCTGCATTGCAGTGGTAGGACAACCCATGTGAGGAAATGACCTCACCAAGTGATCTAGTGTAGAAGAAGAAAAGGAGAGGACCGAGTACTGAGCCCTGAGGGACAGCAGTGGAGAGTCTGCATGAAGCAGAAGTGGATCCTTTCCAAGGCACTTGGTTATACCGCTCATCAGGGTTGGAATCAAACCACTGCCATACCCCGAATTCCAAGCCTCTTCAGGATGGACAGGAGAGTCTTATCTGACTGTGTGAAATGCTGCAGAAAGTTATGCTGATCTGGCCACATATAGCTTTTCAGAAACAGTCAGAAGGGCTGTCTCAGTAAAATGACCTGCTGAAGAGATAATGGTCGGCACGACTCTTGTTGGACATTTTTTCCTTGGACAAATCATCACCAACCCTGCACTGACATCAATTACAGGCTCACTCTACCCCGGCAAGGGCATCCCTTCCTGCACCACTCCTTGCCAAGGTTTCTGCCTTTCTTTTTTTTTTCTAGATGGTGGTACCAGTCGAGCAGTGCTGGAGGATCGGAGAGATAAAGATGCAGAGCAAAGAGTGCCAAGATATCAGGGGTAGGAGGGTGATGACCATTAGTTGCCAGGTAGAATTTGGTAAGGTTGATAAGACATGCTGCAGCGTTCTGGATAAGATGGAGAGGTCTAGAAGCACTAAGGTGAAGACCAGCCAGGAGAGAATCACAGTAGTCCAATGTAGAAATGACCAGAGATTGGACAAGTATCTGAGTAGCCAGTCTTGATAGAAATGGACAAATCCTCTGACTTCTGGGTTATAGGCAAGTATGTGTGTTACCCACTAGGGTACTACCAACCCTACCTTGAGGTGTCATATACTTTTCATACTGTTATGGAAAGTATGTTGGGGACCTGTGCTCTGCCCTGTCTACTTTGTTGTGTTTTTTACTAGGTGACAAGCAGGGGGCAGGGAATTCATATTAGAGGGAGCTATTTAGGAGCAGTTATTGAAAGCTTGTCATGAGGTGAGATCATGTGATCCATTCCTTCTTTCCCAACCATGGCTTGTTTGCTTTAAAGTGCTGGTCCTCCTTGCATGGGAAGGAGTAATTGCACGTTTTTGAGTAACTGTTAAATTGCCTTCCGTATTTATGTTGCTTTCACCTTCACCTCCATGGTTCTAAAATTTCGATTTTGAATGTGTGGCTTTCTTCCCTCTATAGTGGATTTTTTGGCATTTTGGTGTTGACTGACATTGTTAGTTGGGGATACCACATGTTTTTTGGGGCTAAGGACCATGGGAGCAGAAGTCGAGCAGAAGTGGTATACGTGTGACTGGGTGCTGGTTGTGTGGGAGGTGGATATTGTTCACACATTAGAGTGCGTTGCTGGAAGAGCGTTGCTGGAAGAACTCCTAGACTCATTGAAACTCTTGTTCACCTGTCCAGTTGGCAAGAGATTGATAAATGTCACTATTGTCACTATGCGGAAGAGAGAGGTAACCTGAGTCTGTGGGACGTGCATTTTGGGCCACCAAGCCACGGCGTTCAACTGGGGCGTTTGGAATGTGCAGCCCGGTGCGAGATGTGAACACATTGCAGGCAGAGTTATTGATTGAGCCCAAACCTCAGCAGGTAGAGAATACGAAAAAGGGGATTGATTTGGTTGATATTCTCTTTTCATTACAACAGGGTTTGTGTCATTGCAGGGGGAACCTCACAATGTCCCTTGTAAAATACTGAAAGACCCGGGAGTTTTTTTTTTCTTATATTACAGTTGGCTTTGCCTGATTCTGGAAGCTCTGTATCGATCCAGGGGATTGGATTGCATGGGGTCAATGCATGGAGTGGACGTTATTCTGTGCAACAATATGGTAGGGAACCATGTGGTCAGGGACACACTATTTAAACCATGCGCTGTCTCAGAAAGAGAAAGAATGGAGGAATGTAACCACCCTCCACTGTCCTTTTTTCACCATCTGGCAGGAGACTAAGGACAATACAAAAAGTACATTTTAGAAACAGCTTTTACCCCTGTGCTGTAAGACTGTTCAACACAGTAACAAGATGTAGAAAATCTAATCCTTTCAAAGAAACCGGATGCCACGTTGGTGGACTTGTTGGCTGTAATAAGGAACACTGTCAGGTTCGGTAGAGTGTATTTGGATCAGGATGGCCTGTAGTTGTATAACTAGTCATCTTTTGCCAGCAGAAATGGGGGAGATACGGTGGTGCAGGTGGTGGTGCCTGATAAATTCTGAGAGGTGATTTAAAAAAAAAAAAAAAGTTTACGGTTTACGGTATTTGGGTGGTAGTAGCTGAGTGGGCAGAAGACCCAGTGAGCAAGACTTCAGGGGGACAGTACCAGTCACAAGTGATTGTAAATAAATCTGGATAACTGTGAGTCCTTGAAATCCGCACTGTGTGAATTTCTGTTTAACCGTGCTTACTGGTTAAACCTGATTCCACCTTTCGGCTTTAGACAGATTATAGGAAAGAAAATACCATGACTGAACCGGAATGTGTTGTTCAGGAGGGGTCAGCACATATTGTCAGCAAATTTAATTTGTTAAAAAGGGTATTTTCAGGTTCCACCAGAAATATCTGCCTTTGTGAGATCCTCTGGGCTGAATTCATATACAGTGATGAGCTTTGGGCTCAGAAACGTGCCTTCAACCTTCCAACAGTTGAATGTTGTTGCGGGGTTGGATACATTCTTGTGTTCGTCGCAGAACTCTGATCAACACCTGACGCGATGGACATTACGGCCTTTAACCTAATGGGGCGACATCAGGAGAACATGATGCCTTGTTGCATGCTCCCGTTGACCTGTATGACCGGGGCCTTCTTGCTTCCCTCGGTCTACACCTGCCTGACCTTAAATTGCTTGTTCTGGCACCATGTTTGTGGGACAGGTGGGATTTGTGATTGGGGAGACACCTACGCTCTGCCCTGTCTGCTCTGCCTCGTTTGTTGTTTTTCCCCAGGTGACCAGCAGGGGGCAGGAAATTCTGAACAGCAGATCCCAGTTGTTGCCAAATTGTCATGTTTTTAAGTACTCTATATGGATGTTCAAAATAAATTCTTTTTAAATTGCCTTCCATGTGGTCTCCCCTTTTATGTTGCTTCCACCTTTAGTCAGGAGGTTACACTGATCACCTTTGTCGTGTTTTAAACAAATTTAATCTATTAAATACTGAAATCTTTAGAAACTGGCTTACTTTGCACCCTTCAATCCTGCAAGTGAAAAGGCTGGACTGAGCATGAAAGCACAGCTGGCAGAACATGTTCTAACTGGGGTGATCTTAAAGGTCCAAAACACCCAATAAGCAAAAAACTTTCAGAATACATAAAGGATATTAGAAAAGCATTCTCTCGACGGAAGAGATGTGATAATGACCGTGACTGCAGGTTTTCACGCGCACATTTGAAAACCAGGACTGTGACTAAAGAAAGCTGTGAGGTCGTATCATTAAAAAAGGCTTCAATTTCCCAGGAGATGCAGGAAACTATTGTCTGAGCGCACATTCAGAAGATGCATAAGATGCTAGTTATTTCCACCCTGTCGTTTGAATCGAGAGACGAGAGAAATCTACAGATGTCCAGAAGTGGGAAGAAAATGTGAAAAATCCCACTTCAGTGCCAAAAATGCCACAAACAGCCTTCATTCACCACTGAAGCCATCAATGCAGAGCAAAGAGGTTTAAGCACCACTCATGTTCCCGAGCATGGACAGTACAGTAGGAGCGATGTGCAGTCCCAAATCTGTCAAAAGAATACAAGCCTCACACAGCCTGTCCAGGATCACATGGAGTCATATTTATGACCCTACCTCCCATATTAATTCCTCCACGGGGGCCCATTTCACCCATTCTCATATCCTGTTCTCTCTGGAAGTGAAGAAAAGTGTTCAAAAGTGAGCCTTGAGGAAAAGAGGGTGTCTTAAATCAAGAGAGAAATGCAGGTGAAACTGAGCATCATCATGATCAAAGCAAAGCACAAAAATCAATTTCATTGGCAAATACAGGTACATCACACATCAAAGAAGAAATATGCATGGGGATATGAATGTATGCATGGGTATACAAAATAACTGGCATGGGAATTTGCATTACATGTGATCAGAAAATAAAATGTAAAGTTGATGTAAGTAGAGGTGGGATGAAAAATGACATCTAACTATATATATATATATATGAGAGAACAGACAGACAGATCAAACTAGACATGACAAAATATAGTAATACTCTTTTGGGGATACATTATTAATACACTGGTATATACACTGGGATTGTCTACGATGGATACAAGTGATGGGGTTTGTGAATGTGACTAAATGAAGACATGCATCTCCTTAGAACACAGAAGCTGCCAGAAACGGTGCCTCTAGCAGCCTTCCAATCTGATTCCAGGACAGTTGTGACTATGGCACTGCTTGGAGGCAAATCTAATTAGCATTCTTAATAAATATTAGATCAAATATTAAATAAGATTTATTGTGAGCCTGTAAAATGAGAGAACTGTTACCCACCCCCATTCTAAACAGTTATAGTCAAACGTGACGAAGAAATTCATGTAATGTATGTTTCAGCTAAGATTAAGGGTCAGACAAGCATTTCCATGTCAAGACAACTGTGACAGATTAAGCAATGCAGGTAATACACTTATATTTAGTTAGTGTTTGCTGAAGTTGTTTCCAGATTGGTTTATATATTATTTAATTGTAATGCTAAATTTTCACTCATAGTTTGGACAGTCATCGCTATTTGTAGTTCAGTACATAATATTTTTTAGATTTCACGGTCACACAAATTAAACTAGGAGTCCAAAAAAATGTCAGTTCATTCAGTTAATGGGTTGTAGTCCTTTGACGAAGTGAACCACAGGACAGTGACAGGCACACTGCGGTAGGGTGGTGCCCCGCCCAGGACAAGTCCGCACCCTGCACCTGATATGAGCTCTGGTGCCCAAACCGGGACAGGGGTAACAAAAGCAGGACAAATAACAAAATAAAACTAAATTAAGTGTACAATTAAAATTAGAGAAAAAAAGGCATAGAGAATATTATACATAAATGAAGAATATGAATATATAAGAATTTCATTTGGGGAATGTTTTTCTGACAGAAAATACAAAATTATTTGCAAGAACTGCTATTGAATAAAAAATGGCCCGCCAGATAAAATATAAAAAAAAGAACTTACCTTATTGGGAAGGTGTTCCACAAAACAGGATTTCTCAGTCATGACAGTCCAATAGGAAACTCGGAAAGGAGCCATAAGATTGGACGATCATGACTTCAAACTTAACTCAATCAGTTTTATGGAACACCCCTCAGGTGCTCACACACACACACACACACACACACACACACACGTACTATGAACGTTAAAACTATTTCCACTAATTTCCACTAGTTTCCACACAAACGGCAGAATATAACAGCCTGCATAAGGAAAATATCTAAATCGTTCTCTCTTTCACACTCACACAGAGACACACACACAAAAACCAAATAGCTTCTGCATTTCTTACATGAAAGAAATGCATGATGGTGGTATCTGGAGTAACTATGACCAGTGTTGATCTGAGAGAGAGGTCTACTGGACATGTTATCATTAATACTTTCCTTTATTTGTCATTATGAAACATAAATACATTTCACCCATCACCCACTGTGAGCAGTGGGTCGCCATGAATGCCGCCCAGTATAAGGAGAGGGAACACCATTGCCCCAAATATATGAAATTCTTATTTTTAATGAATATTGTGCGGAGGCAGCCATCTGTGGAGCGCAGTGAAGACAGTGCAGCCAGACCCATGTTACAAGTTCCTACAACTGCCCATTTCATAAATAGGACCAACTTGCCATAAAAGGGACTATGGCCACAAAAGGACACAATGCATATTAAGTATTAAACAAAGATAAACTAGGGATGCTAGGTTTTTGGAGCTGCTCAAACATTCATCACGTCATGGCCATCCTACACAAGTTGAAGTATCGCTCGCCGAGTCGCTGGCCACACAGCGAAAAATGTAATCAACGGGTGCAACGCGACTGGCTTTAACTCAGAGCGCGCTTGGAGGATGGCGTATGCACACATTTTTAAAACATTTAATAACCTACAATTTAACTGAATAGATCGGTTTCTTAGATTGACACAAGATCCTTATTTGATCGATATCCTATATACGTATTGGATCGATGCATCCCTATTCAGAACATTAGTATTTCCTAGAAAAAAAAAAAAAAAAAAGGTTTGATAAAGATTTTTTTTTTAATAAAATAAGAATTATTTCTATAATACTAGACTATTACACCCCACCAAAACACAAGTCCACCTCATTCTGCGAAATACCAGTGTTGCTTGGAAAGGTTTTTCCAGCAAGTCCTCAATCTTTTAACATACGGTAAAATGGGAGAAAAGGGTAATTACATCAATCATACATTGACAGATAAGCAGAACACAGCATGCAACAAAACATAAAGCATAGATATAATACAGTTAAATGTTGACTGTTCGAATAACATGAAATATAAATCACTGAAATACATCACTGGGATGTATAGGCATCTAGAGCAGGGGTCGGCAACCTTTCACAATCAACGAGCTGGTTTCCACAAAAGAGAAAGGTGCCGGACGCCGCAAAATCTTTTTGACATGCAAAATGAGGATAAAACTGTACGTGCAAAGAAACTTTATGCAAAAAAACTAGTTGCGATGGTGGGGGAACCGGGGGTTTGCAAAGATTGCACGTTTGCCAGAACACTTTTTTTACTAGCACAAATAGCGCGTAGAAGCAGATGATGAGATGGAGGTTTAAATCACTCAGACAAGTCTAAGTCAAATGGCAAATATATATATATATATATATATATATATATATACACACACACACACACACACACACACACACACACACACGGCAATATACGTAAATTGTGACACGTATTTAGAGAAACAAAAAAATTACACATTGTGATTTTGTAACATTAAAATGCAATCTTCAAATTTCAAACTACAATCAAAATAATAATAAATAAATAAACGGACAAAAATTAAAGTACACTTACAATATATTTTTCAAAGCTACAGAGGGCAAGTAAAGTGTAAGGATAAAAAAAAGCCACGGGTTGCCGACCCTCGATCTAGACATTATAAATCAATGACATTGAAGAACATGTGTAAAATATGTGAATGAGTGTCTGAGGCAGAGAACAAACGTATTAGCGGTTCCGTCTATGCAATTTACCTGATGAAAAACGAACAGCAGCATATAAACACACATACTGGGAGTGTAATAAATTGTTAATATTCTACACAAAGTTTACACAACGCATTCACATTTTCATTATGCTTGTTTAAATAAAGAAGCTGGTGCATTATTAGGGCCGAAGCCTCAACGGTACATACACGTTGGAAAAACTGCATATTTTAGGGGGATCATGCACGGGTGTGGCAAATTGACTTCACCTCCCCGTCACCACTGACATACATGAAATTCAGCAGGTTTATGTTAAAAAGTTAAACCGTACAAAAAAAGCCTCCTGGAGGTGTGTCCTAATCCAAACCGGACGCATTGGAATTTTACAAACTCCTCCTACAAAATTCTGCAGATCCATATCATATTTGGTGAGTCTCATCTTAAGGCCATGGTGACGTTAAATTGAAAAGGATTTGAGTTTTTGCTGTGGCATCACGGCAAATTCCGATGATTCGCCATGAAACAGGAAGTTGCTGCCATTTGAACATACAACCTCCAATCTAGAACAAACTTCACATGATTGATTAGTGTATGTGCGAAGTTTCAAAATGACTCAAAGTGCCACCGAGTGGTAAATGCCCTGCTTTACTCTACGCTGGTTTGTTCCTCACAAGTGAAATTTGATCTGGAGAGCCTTAAGGCCTGGCTGATGATGATGTGTGAAAAGTGTGCGATTTCATTGAATAGGTTTGCCCGTGGCATCGCCCCAAATTTTGATAATTCGCCATGTAAGAGGAAGTTGCTGTGCTTTGCTCATATAACACCCAATCTGCACCAAACTTCACAGGGTTTATAGCTGTCCCGGCCTGACAAAGTGTACATGCGAAGTTTCCCAGAATACTTAAAACGGCACCTACTGGTAACAGGAAAATACTTACTTTACATTTGGATAAATTGTTCCGTGAGAGCGAGAAAGAGCAAGATTTTTTTTTATATATATATAATACTCAGATTTCATCCGGAGAGGCTTAAGACATAGAAGAGGATGTTTCTGAGCTTTCGATGTACAGATCACCCATGGCATCACAGCGAATTCCGTTGATTCGCGGTGTAACCGGAAGTTTTTCAGTCACACATACAACATCCAATCTAAACGAATCTTCCTACTGTTGATCCAAGTCCCACCCAGAACTAAATGCATGAACGCAATGCATGAAGGAATAGTAGCAGCATCATCTACTGGAATCAGGAACGTACTTACAACATCAAACGACCTGCACCAAACCTCCCCAGCCTGATTAAGTTTATACGGTGGCGCCAATAGTGACTGTGACTGCCGGATCTGTACAGTACAGTGCTGCTCCGGGTCGGAGTTCGGACTCGTTCACATGAATTGACTGGATGCTTCGATAATCAAATCAAACCATATTGTTAGTGAAGGTCTTCATCTCTTACACATCATGGATGTGTGGGTCAAATGTCCACATACGTTTAGGTACAGAGACCATCACCCACTCAATCACCAAGAAAGAATGTAGAGACTCACACACACTTTAATTCCTTTGTGCACTGTGCAATGATTAAGATAAGAAGGTCCTTTATTACAATTTCCACCCTTTTGTCTACTTTAATTTAAATCCAATTATCTTCCCTTTTAAACATTATATAACAGTGAGTTTATATGTTCATTAGATGAAACACATGGGCACATCAGAATTTTTTTACTTCTTATTTAGCCTTAGCATTTTGATGTCATTTCTGGGAAGCAAATGCATGCAAAATGTAAGAAAAAAAATGTAAAGGAATTAAGAATTCTAGAGGACCGATGGCCCATCATACGCCGCAGAGAAGACATGGTGGAAGACTTACATTATCCCTTTTGCCAATTCACATTTGTATGCAGGTGCATCTAACTTATTCTGACATTTTTATGTATTTATTGTTTTAATAGTTTAAGTGCTGAACACTGTCGAGTATGCTAAGCACGGAGAACTGAAGCACTGACTTCTTTAAGGTCATGTTGAGTATGTTTGCATGGTCACAACTAGCTAAAGGAAGAATAAGTCAAAGCAAAGTGATTGTGAAACACTGCAGCACAGCACATGGTGAAATGTGTCCTCTGTATTTAACCATCACCCTTGGTGAGCAGTGGGCACCATGATAGGCATGTGGGGACGGTGCCTTGCTCAGTGGCACCTCAGTGGACAGTGGACCAAAAAAAATGTGGGATGTACAAAGACCTCGAAGGTATAGGTTTCATCATGTCAGAATTCCCTTTAAGACAGATGCTTTTAAAAGCTTTTCAAACAGATGCAATGGTGGCCACGGCCAGGAAAACATTTGAGAACATCGTGGTATAATCTCAAAATTAGATTTGGTTTAAAGAGCTCTCAGTTTGACTGATCACAGTTTGTCAGAATCTATTAAATCACTTTATTTCAGGAGCAACGTGAGAAGTGTATTTTTTTAGATGACTACAACCTGCATCAGTAAGCGTTCTAGGAGAATGAGATGCGCTGATTGCACGTATCTGCTTGAAAATGTTTTTGCAGCGAGCGAGTTCTATAAAAGTGTTTTTGTGTAAATCCATCCTATAACCGCTGACAAGCGTTTAGGTGCAGGGATTTCCGAGGGGTTAACGCCATTTACACACTTGTACAGCATCAGCAGAGAGATTAGTGAGTAGAGACATTTCGATTGGTCTGCTCACACTAGGAATGGGCCTAGTCTAAAGGTGAAGAGATGTCACACTGCGTCCTTTACCCATATGCAGCACCAATGCAGATCTACAACAAGTGTCCCAGCAACGCTCATGTCAACGCTCCAAGAAGTACTTCTCATACGTGTACACAAGAACCACACAGAAATTCCTCCCTCCCCATTTACGGAAGCGCATATGTATCGTGTAGTTCGTACATCGTGGATGCACTGCAATCCCGTATTTTGGCTGAAGTTGTGCGAGAAACCGCAGCAGTGATGATAAAAGCACAGATCATTTCGGCGATTTCTGATCAGATTGTCCGTTTTAAATTGTACCTGATGATGATGATCAGGTCGGACCCCCGTACAGCGGTGTGGTTTAGCTGCAGTGAGCTTCATTTTAATATTTTTCAGGTGGGGTGGGAAGTTCTGTACTCACAGCATCCATGAAACTGGGCTTGAAGCCTGAATCAGGCTGGCGCCTCATCTCGTCCTGCTCACGATGGCACATCATCTCCTCCTCGCGCCTGCGCCGCTCCTCTTCATGCCTGCGCACATGATGAACGGTTTTACCCACGGAGGTCCCTCAGAAGAAGTCAATTACCAGTTCTCGGGAAAATTCAACTGCATTTTTAATTGCACCTCATTTCAATCTGTTTGCGTTTCTGCAGCTCTTGGTTTCTGAGCTCCTCCAAGCGACGCAGCTCCTCCTGGCGTCTCATCAGGTCTGAGAATAAAAGATCACTCATTTGCATACAATAATCACAGTTTCATCAACTTATCAACACAGGTAGAAGTAGCTTAGCGGGTAACACACTCAACTATGAACCAGAAGACCCAGGTTCAAACCCCACTTACTACCATTATGTCCCTGAGCAGGACACTTAACCCTGAGTGTCTCCGGGGGGGACTGTCCCTGTAACTACTTACTATAAACCAGAAGACCGCAAAAAGTTATATGGAACAAGTATTGAAAAGTCAAGATTGAGTGAAAGTGAAGTGATTGTCCTTGTGAAACACTGCAGCACAGCACACGGTGCACACAACATGCTTTTAACCCTGCATCACCCTTGGAGAGCAGTGGGCAGCCATGAAAGGCGCCCGGGGAGCAGAGTGTGAAGCAGCAACCTTCTGATTACGGGTCCACTGCCTAGTGGTTAAGGAAGTGGCCCCGTAGTCAGAAGGTTGCCGGTTCGAATCCTGGCCGGCCAAGGTGCCACTGAGCAAAGCACCGTCCCCACACACTGGTCCCCGGGCGCCTGTCATGGTGCCCACTGCTCACTCAGGGTGATGGTTAAATGCAGAGGACACATTTCACTGTGTGCACCGTGTGCTGTGCTGCTGTGTATCACAAGTGACAATCACTTCACTTTCAATGAAATCCCACCCAGGTCTGTCCTGGAAGTAGCCTGTACCTTGTCTCATCATCATCAGCTGGTGCTCGTGTTTGGCCGCCTCCATCTCAGCCTCCAGCTTCTCTTTGGCCTCACGGATGTTTCGGTCAACCTGTTCCCGCTGCTGCCTCTCCATCTCGTCCAGGGCCTTCCACCGCGACGAGTACTCAAACTCAAACGTACCTGGCTGGGCAAAGCGTGGCGTCTGTTCCCTCTCCCTGCGAGACGTGGAGAGGAGAGGAATTGGTCTACATTATGTCTGTTCCATAGTTTCTACCCACTTTAAACACGATGGATAAACCTTCCCCTCAAAAACCTACTTGTGATACTGGGCGGATTTCTGCAACAGCTTCTCTGAGAGCCCATCTTCATCATCAAGCTGCTCTGTTGGTTCAACCACCACCGGGCGGGGAGACCTAGAGCACGAGAACATGGAGAAAAAGCAGCCAAGAGAGACATGAGCAGGGTCTGCTTACTTTATATTATTTAGCACATGGAAGCCGAAGGCGGAACCATTTTAAGGAAACATTTAACCGCAATTAATTGGACAGATATCGCGACTGCGGCTTAATCCAATCCAACTTTATTTATAAAGCACTTTAAAGCAAACCAACACATGACCAAAGTGCATTGTACATTGCACTTTGTACAAGTACATTGAATAAATTAGGACAGTAAGTAAAAAGAACTAGAATCACAAAACAAAATACATGACAAATAAAATGAAATAAAACATTAAACGCTATAAAATCACTACGACAAAAATGCAAAAATAAATGTAAAAAACATCTCATAAGGTCTCAAAAGGATTGTCATTATGAGACACATAGTGACACATAGTGGGCACCATGACAGGAGCCGTGTGTGGGGACGGTGCCTTCATCAAGGGGACCTCAGTGGGATTCGATCCGGCAACCTTCAGATTAGACCCGGGTACACTCAGCTGATCGGCTGACCAGAGGGAGCTGGAGCAGCTCAGAGAGACAGGGTTGGGCTAATTAAACGGGCAGCCAGTGTAATGAAGCTAAAATAGGGTTAATGTGCTCAAACGTCTGAGTGCCAGATAAAAGACTAGCTGCAGCATGTTGCACCCTCTGGAGATGCATGATGGACTCACTGGACTTCTGCACACACTCACACACACACACACACACACACACTCTGCCACTATTTTTATTTAATGGTGTGTTTAAAGGTAACCTGTAATAAATTTTTTATATCAGTCTTGTTGGTCCCCTAATTCCGTATCTAACGTCTCTTTCTGAAATCCAGCCTTGGTGCAGAATTTACAGCCACTTTGACCAAGTCCCACAGTGAGATTTCCCAGGACGTGTCGTTTTGGTGTCTGTAGTTTTACAGACGAGGTGCCATTGAGGTCCCCTTGATGAAGGTCCCGTCCCCACACACTGCTCCCCGGTTAAATGCAGAGGACACGTTTCACCGTGTCACCGTGTGCTGTGCTGCAGTGTTTCACAATAACGCTCACTTCACTTCAATGGGGCGAGAGGCGGGTCGTGGTGGAGAGCGGCCTATAGACGTTGAGTGGACATCAACACCATTCACCAATCACCATGAAACATCTATTAATGCACCGTTCCATTTTGCACAACACCTTGCACATTTATAATTCATTTCACTAGTTTAGTGCTGTCTGTCACATTGTTGTCTACATGTTTTTTGTGCCCGGGGACACAGTGTCCCCGCCACAGTTTGTTTGCCTGTCACACGTGCAGTATGTCAGTGTGTCATTTTGTTTAAATATTACGTGTAGCACCAGGATCCAGAGAAACGTTGTTTCATTTCATGCAGCTGAAATGTCAATAAAGCTCAACTTCAACTTCCATTTTTGCCGCAGACAGGAAGTCTTGTCGCGTTTTTTCCAGAAAAAATAAAACAAACCTGCTGGTTCGTCAGAGTCTTGCATGACGAGACAAAAAAAATTATATAAATTTGTCCTCATTTTCACATCCAATTACAAAGCAACTCAACTGCAATGCTACACTCGTTTAGAAGCCATGACGGTCGGGGCGGGAAATTCTCTGGGCGGAAAAAGCATGAGAAATGGGAGGTAACATTTCCCCTTATTACGTCATAAGGGGACAAATTCCAGATACGTTTAATGATAAATCATCTCACACATTTTCATAATAGGGCACTTTATTCTAATTGTCTTACCTCATTCTATGTGTCTTTAGACAAGATGTGCAATAACTACATGTAATAACTGTTTAATTGCAATATCACACATCATTTCTATCTATGAATAGTATTTATCTGTCTGTAATAGATATCTATATAGCTATCGATCCTTTCCATATGATTCGCTGCTTGTAACTTTGTAAGAGTGTTTTGCATGTTTGCAAATTTTTTTTATTAAGCGTTTTTTTTTTTTTTAATGAAATGTTCGTTTGATTTGCAGTCCTCAGCCTCTTTTAATAATCGCAAGAGATGCAATAATGGATGCTGTTGAGGTTAAACCTGAGGCAAGCAGCTGGCATTTCTATCTTAAAAATGTCCCCTAGCCTTGGGCTCGTAGAGTAGCACAAAGAAAGCTGGGCTGTTAAAAAGCTGACAAAAAGGCTTGCGTTGGGAGGATTGGAACCACTGCACAAAACTATGTTCATTAAAAACTGCATTAAATATGAACTGCGGAATACTGTGCGGTAAGACGAATACCAGGAGTTGGGTGTATTTGTTTCATGATTAAGTGGCCGTGGCCTCGCCATTCCGATTCTGTTTGCCCCCTTGGACAGACTGATTAACTCTATCTGAACACCACGCCGATCTGAAGAGCAGCTGCCTGCGTCCCCAACGCCACAGTGGGTCACCTGCCGTCTCCAGCCAACTGGCCCGAGGCCCGTCTGACTAGTAGGGTTTTGGTGGGATCGTGAGGGTGGTGCACGATTGTGCAGGGATCCGTTCTGAAACCAGCTTAATCCAGTCCAGTGCTCGCTGGTTGTGGTTATCGCCTACCACAACCACGCCTACAGTTGTAGCAGCAGATGAGCCCGGCAGGGTTTATAAATCATAAAAAATAAGCAGGTATTCTGTCCTGAAATGCTGGGGGAAGTGTCTACTCAAGGGTCAATCCCAAGAACGAGCTGGAAAACGGATGCTGCATCCAGCAGGGCTGCAGACGTACATTTTAATATCGGAACGTTTATAAAATGCAGACGTGGATGATTCTACATCGATGCAGTGCAGAGCATCATATCGTGTTCGGTTATATCGTAATGACGTTGCCGGGGGATTTTCTTGTTAAAAAGTAGAACGCCGTGACGTATTTTCACGGGCTAGTGTTCACTCAGAGGGAGAACGTTGAGCAGAACTCGCCGTTTTATCTAAGAGGAAGCATGTCACGTTCATTCTGGAAGCGGCTTTAGATTTGCTCCAATGAGCAAATAAAAACCGTGTCTGCGCTCACCTGGCAACAGAGACGTCTGAACCGGGAATTTTCCCGCCGTACGTGGTGTCAGGGGAGCGCCGACTGAGCACAGACAGTTTTTCTGCTGGCTGGACGAGACCTTCACTCTTCTATTTAAAACATAATGTAGAAAATGTGTGGGATGCATCGTGAGTCTAATCGGGAGACCGGTGAAGGTTCACACCTCTGGCGTCCAGCAGTTCCATCTATCTACTGGACAGACACATTCGATCCACCACAGACTGATCTTGAACCCGGACAGGAGGACAATCCACCATGAAATAAGGCTGCTGAACACACTGGTAGGAACTGGGATATAAACCTGTGACTGGTGGTTGTCTGGTTCTAGGTGACAGGGGACGCGCTAATGCTAACGTGATGGAGCTGGAAAGTAAGACTTACGTAGTCAGGAGAAGGGCTCCGTCAGTGCACCGGTCCAGAGCTTTCCTGGCAGCGGGCTTGTTGGCAAACTCCACGAAGCCCTTCCCCGTGGGCCGACCGCGGTCATCCACCACCACGATGGCCCGCTCGACCGGCCCGAACTGGGAGAAGGCCTGCTCCAGCAGCTCGTTGGAGACCACCGGCGACAGGTTCTTCACCGTGAGGGCCGCCCCGTGCGTGGCGAAGCGAATGCGGATGGGCCGGTTCTTCAGCACAATACCGTCCAGCTCCGCCTTGGCAATCTCTGCCAGAGTTCTGGTTTCCTGCAAAGGCCCAAAGGGGATGGGGGGTTAAAACAGCCCTTACATCCCTCATCATTTCAAATTCTAATTTTATTTATCATGTACGGTCACACACGGCACGATATGCGGTGAAACGCTTTTACGTCTGCTGTTCACCTCAAATTTACCAAAGAGGAGAAATAAATGTTATATATCGAGTAGAAGTGGAAACGTTCCACGTGTGAGTGCAAGTTGTTTGAAGGTGCAGGATGTATAAGTGCCGTATCGTGGTGGAGAGCTCGTATAGTCATTCCACGTCAAGATAAACTTGGTACGCTGGTCACACGACGCTGAAATTGGTCACGTCTTCAGGGACACGATGGTAGTAAGTGGGATTCGAACCCGGGTCTTCTGGTACATATGCGAGTGTGTTACCCGCTAGGCTACTACCACTGGCCATGCAGATGCGTCCTGTCCAGCGTAAACGCGGACCGCTTCTCGGTCGGATCGCAGCTCAGCACCGGCCGAGCACCAGAAGTGGAAACGAGGTACCTGAGGTCCCCTTGATGAAGGTCCCGTCCCCACACTGCTCACCAAGGGTGGTGGTTAAATACAGAGGACACGTTTCACTGAAATGATCCAGGTTTACACGATTCTAACAGGTCTAATCTTTAAATGATTCGTTTGTGGCCGGGCATGGAGACGCCTTCAAAGTTTAAAGTGAAGTGATTGTCACATGTGACACACAGCAGCACAGTGCATACAGTGAAATTTGTCCTCTGCATTTAACCATCACCCTTGGTGAGCAGTGGGCAGCCATGACAGGCGCCCGGAGAGCAGTGTGTGGGGACGGTGCTTTGCTCAGTGGCACCTTGGCGTATCAGGATTCGAACCGTGGTGATTACGGGGCCGCTTCCTTAACCGCTAGGCCACCACTGCCCCGAGCTTTCAGGGAGACATTCGACCATCTTAACCATCTCCTCACACGATGTCCAGGTTCTAGTCCTCTCATAGATCCACAAGTTGTGTGGTAGAAATGTGTTATCATCAGGCTGATCTTTCCACTCCATTCATTCATTCATTTACCTACTACGGCTGGTAGTGGCCTAGCGGGTAACACACTCACCTACGAACCAGAAGACCCAGGTTCAAACCCCACTTACTACCATCGTGTCCCCGAGCAAGACACTCAACTCCGAATGACTGTAAGACTACTGACTGTAAGTCGCTCTGGATAAGGGCGTCTGGTAAATGCTGTAAATGTAAACTTACAACACAACAACGCCACCTGTAGTGCAATAACTGTTATTACACCTCAGTGCTTACTTTAAATGTACTTATATTTTATTTGTATTTGCCCCCTTGTTGTACTTGTATAACGACATTAAAAGCATCGATCCATCTATAAACGCATCGATGGATCTGTAGCAGCCTGGCTAAGCAGCTAGTGGCGTTCAAAACACGGTTCAGTAGTAATCATCTGTGCGGGGCTCCGGCCTCCAGGCGGGACCCACCAGGCGGATGAAGCCGAAGCCCCGGTCCCGGTTGATGAACACCTCGTTGGCCTCGCCGTATTTGGCGAAGAGCCTCTTGAAGTCCTCCTCCGTGATGTCGGTGGGCAGGTTGCCCACGAACAGCCGACAGCGCTGGGTGAAGGTCTTCTCGCCGGGCTTCCGGAAGCTCTTCAGGTCCAGCGTCATCTCCAGCGAGTCCTCGGCCGCCGGCGCCGCCTCCTCCTCCTCCATGTTGGCGGACTCGCTGCCGCGCTTCGCGGCCTGCGCCTTCGGCGACGCGGCGCTGTGCTGGATGGTCACCTGCTTCAGGTTCCGGTTCGCCATTACAGGTTCTTGTACGGAACGCCGCGCCTGCAGAACACGACGGACGACGGACGGGTTCCTTTAGGAAATGGCGCACGGCGCATGCGCAGACGGACGTCTTTTCCCATGATGCTCTCTGCGCTCTCAGTTCAATTCGAAACGCGTAAAGTACCGTATAAAGACAGCGTTTTACAGCGTCGTTTTTTATTTAAAGTCAGCCATTCTGTGCTCGGTGTTCGGTTGGGTCAGCAGGTGGAGTTTCTAAGCCCGGCCTCGGGGTGGCGTGCCATGCAGAAGAACCATGTAGCAGAACCTTCAGACCGCTGCCCTGAGATCCAGAGACCTTGTTGAATGCGTGATGTGATCATTGTTTTGAGGTTGAGAACTAGTGTATTTGTGTAGTAGGTGGCGTGTGTCTGATCACCTGTAAAAATGAGATTACCAGAACCGTGGAAGGTCTCCAACGTCCAGCAGCTACGTCATGGAGGAGGGTTCC
Organism: Denticeps clupeoides; assembly: GCF_900700375.1. Taxonomy (NCBI): domain Eukaryota; kingdom Metazoa; phylum Chordata; class Actinopteri; order Clupeiformes; family Denticipitidae; genus Denticeps; species Denticeps clupeoides. The sequence continues at coordinate 55,107 of NW_021629693.1, read as the reverse complement.
AGTCATATTTACATTTACAGCATTTACCAGACGCCCTTATCCAGAGCGACTTACAATCAGTAGTTACAGGGACAGTCTCCCTGGAGCAACTTAGGGTTAAGTGTCCTGCTCAGGGACATGATGTTAGTAAGTGGGATTTGAACCTGGGTCTTCTGGTTCACAGGCGAGTGTGTTACCCACTAGGCTACTACCACCCGTCCTCTGTATTTAACTGTGGACACCATGACAGGCGCCCGGGGAGCAGCGTGTGGGGACGGGACCTTCATCAAGGGGACCTCAGTGTAGGGCTGCCAACTTTCTCGCTTTCTCGCATGTGCAGGGTGGTGCAGCACGTCCTCAGAGGACACTGGTCCTGTACAGATCCAGGCGCAGTGTAACGGGCGCGTTTGACAAGGCAGCTGAAGCGCTGCATTTTTATTTGTCCCAGAAGCCTTTAAAACCTATAAAAAGCTTGTAATTATACCTCAATACACTGCAGAAAAGATCTTAAAACATGACTATACTCTCATTCTACGTGTGTTCTTTATCTTCATGACCATTTACGTTGGTGGATTCTCACTGAAGGCATCAGCACTATGAATGAACACATGTGGAGTTCTGTACTTAACAAAAAAAGGTGAAATAAGTGAAAACATGTTTTATATTCTAGTTTCTTTGCTCTGATTACTGCTTTGCACACTCTTGGCATTCTCTCGATGAGCTTCAAGAGGTCGTCACCTGAAATGCTTCTCCAACAGTCTTGAAGGAGTTCCCAGAGGTGTTTAGCACTTGTTGGTCCAGCTCACCCCAAACCATCTGGACTGGGTTCAGGTTCGGTGACTGTGGAGGTCAGGTCTCCACTTTTTGTTAAGTCCAGAACTCATAGTTTTGTTCATTCATAGTTTTGATGCCTTCAGTGACAACCTATCAATGTAAATGGTCATGAAAATAAAGAAAACACGTTGGATGAGAAGGTGTCCAAACTTCTGGCCTGTACTGTATATAGGCTACTACCAGGGTGGGTGGGTAACTCACTCGCCTATGAACCAGAAGACCCAGGTTCAAACCCCACTTACCACCATCGTGTCCCTGAGCAGGACACTTAACCCTGAGTGTCTCCAGGGGGGGACTGTCCCTGTAACTACTGACTGTAAGTCGCTCTGGATAAGGGCGTCTGGTAAATGCTGTAAATGTAAATATGCATGAGAGAGAGAGAGATATTCTCCACAAAACTACACAGCAACAATATGTCATGCCAACTGGAAGACTGCAACAGCTTATTATGGGCTGGTCTCGGGGAATTATTGTTATTTGTGGATGTCGGACCCCATTGTATGGAGACTCTGAGACAGGTCATGTGACCTGGAGTACAGATGGATGCAGCACAAAGGCCAGGAGTAATGTTATTCACTCACGCGCAAACAATGAAAGGTTTGTGTTGTCACATTTTTGGTCATTGTGGGAAAATAAAGGATATTTGGGAGGTAATGCCTGCTCAGAACCCACAGCACCTGGCCTCTCCCCGATCAGTTGCTCATCCAGGACACATGACAAATTAAAGCACTGCCCTTTTCAAACGAAAACCATGACTACAGTTCTGGGATCAGGTAATGTGCAGTTTTATAATGTGAAAACTGGTTAATCTGAGTGAAGGCTTCAATATAATGTATTCTATATTCAGTCAATAATCATGAGTCTGTGCAGAGCATGGGTTTCAGATCCGGACCATTGGTGTTGTGTTATAGATACTAGTACTGTACTAGTATCTAGTACAGTACTAGTATGATACTAGTACTGTTCTTGCACCGTTTGTCTGCAGGTTACATGCATGTTCTGAGCACGATCGGTATAAAGCGGTACGGGTACGATTTAAAACTCCTTTTTTTTTATTTACAACGTATTGTCCTTCAGATATGTCGTAAACTTTATCACACATGCTTCCAAATATACAGTAACCCCCCGCCACCCCCCAAACCACCCCCACCCCGTCTCTAACTGTTTTTGTTTGGGCTCAATCCTGCCCATTCAGAGCACATAAAGAAAGAGCTTGGCTCAGCAGGGTCATGTGGGATAACCCACAGGAAAGGCGAGGGGCAAACTATAGGCGGCGATTAGGTCCCCTAATGTCCGATGAATTGTCAGTCAATCACATGATATGAACCCATGTGGCCATTTGGTAATAAGACAACAATGCGGCCAAAGTCCAGGCTGTGCTGCCCTGCATTGTGTTGGTGTTTCTTTACATTCCGTCAGTGCACAGAACCTGTAAAATATGATTATGTTCAGTCTCCTCATGTATTAGCACCTTCTCCCCTGCAAAGGAACTTCAGCAGCTCAGAGGCTTGAGTTCTGTCCTCTCAATTATTCTTATAAATCATAAAAACTGATATTTTGAGCTCATGGTACAAAAATTTTATTTGGCAACAGTTTTGTAAACATTTGAGGTAAATGAACATTTACATAAACTTGATCTTACAAATTTTTGTACACAAGGCACTTCTTTCATAACAGCAATGCAGCAGGCCTCTCTTTTTCTTTGCGAGTATGTTCCGTAATTTTCTTTTCCCTGATGGGCCAGAGAACTCTGGTTGCTCTGAGAATGTGAAAAGTCCTGATAAGTGGTTCCGGGAATGACTTGCATGGCATCTGAGCATCAGATAGATGAAGTGCCGTGGTCAGATGGCATGGCCTTTCTTTCTGAAAGGATGGTGATACGTCGTCAGGGTTACAAGACAGAAGATTCTGTGAAACATCGCCAGGCTATTTGCATACAACATTTTTCAAACAGTCAAGGGATTAAAAAAAAAAGTCTTCTTCAAATTATTGCCATAAAATCGGATTCCATACAGCAGGTTACAGTACTGTAGGTTTTTACTTTACTCTCCTCCTTCCTCTATGAGCCTCTTGAAAAGAACCTTTTCGGTTTAATGTGCAAATTTTATTCTTCAGTGTAAACTTTTAGGAATAGAAAGGGACATAAACATGCAGCTCTATTTCTACAATAATAAGGGTCAAAAAACATTTGTCCCAAAAAAGTTCTATGCATAACTACAACAACAACAACAATTATTTATTTGTATAGCCCAAAATCACAATCGGTATGTCTCACTGGGCTATTTATTACTATTTATCATCATTTCCATGTATAATACTGTTGAGGGTGTATTTTCTGTTATATAATTCAGATAATAGATGCACACATGGTATAAACATCATTTTTTAAAGTCAGCCATTTTTGCCGTGACTTTTTTCAGTGCTCAGCAATAATAGGAAGCATTAATTTTACCGTCTTTGAGGTGTCGTACAGGCAACTCCGTCTGTATTTTAAACGGGCAAGTGTAAATGTACGTACTTTTCCAATCCTGTCCAGAACGCTGCATGGAGCAGACGTGAACACTTTGTGACCTGCTGGACGTGGTATGAGGGAGTAGGAGGATTTAAGGATAAATGGTCAGACTCTTCGGTAAGTGCTTTGAGGGGGGGAGTCCTATCTTTGCGCCCGGGGGACTGGCAAGCATGCCACCTCACAGAACGCACATATGAACTAAAGCAGCAGTGCACAGCAAGCACGTTCACAGCCAAAAACATTTCCACAGCGCTTACAGAACAGCGAGAAGGGAAGAGAGCAAGGGGTGAAAGATTGTCCGATTATTGATCCCCATCAATTCAGGACATACTGTAAAGTGCCAATGGTTTGGTGCCTTTGCAAATGCTACTCATGAGAAACTAGTCTAGCTCTGGACCAAGACACTTTTCTGAATCTGGGAGTTTAACAGCTATTACCTGAATTTAAAAGGGGTTACAGTTGAGTGAGTAAAACCGGGAAACTGCTTTAGAGAATGATCACTTTTTCAAAGGGAGCCGTTTTTATACTAAATAAACTGGCAGGAATTTACATAGACAAAAATGCACCAGATTCACATTTCTACTGCTGAACTTGATATGTTTTACATATCAAATGTTCCACCTGCTAGCTGTTCTAGTGCCTTGTTCCAGTGGCAGCTACCATATCTTCACACCTATCTTCTAATGCTCTAATGTACAGAATATCAGCGAACCTCAACTCTCTACAAACACTGCAAACATTATAATGGTGGGTTTAACTATGTACTGTATATTATTTATATATGTACACTTCATTTTATTTTTAGGCATTGCATTTATACCAATATACCCTGATGAAACTGCAAGGATAGGAAGAATATCTCTCTTCAAGACAATAAAAAACAAGACCTCCTGGTTCCAATCACACACACACACAGTTCTGTTAAGGCCTAAAGACAAGTCTCAGTTCGGGATCTAAAATCGATCTTCTCACCAGAAAGTTTAGGAGATCTCCAAATCTCAAGTCACAGTGTGAGATCTTCCCACTCTTCATCGGTCTTTAAAGGCAGAGTAACCATTGGCAGACAATCACCGGAAAGGATTCACAAAAGAGATGGAGATAAACGTACACTGTTTAAAAGAGTGGTGACTATGGGTCCACCTCAAGATCTGCCACAACAAAAGGGGGGAAAAAAGAGTTAAAAGTGCATACCTCTGCCCAAATTCCTCCTCAAAACCGTTTCAAAGTTGAAATAAAAAAAAGCCTGAAGTGGTGCTAAAGTCCAAATTGAATTAAAAACCCGGCGCGTCTTCATGGTTCCGTTTGGCAGCAGGTGGGTGGCTGGTGCTCTCTGGATGACGGGGGTTACACGGCCAGGTCGTCGGGCCGCGCCCGGGCGCCGCTCACCTTGCTCGCCCGGCTCAGCCTACGGACGTCTGTGGGCGCAGGAGGCGGTTGGTGCATCTCCACTGTGGTGGTGGTGGTGGTGGTGCCCTGAGGGTCACCGGCGCCGGGGGCCGGATCTCCCGGCTGCGGGGCGTTGCTGAAGGAGCAGGTGGAGGAGGATGAGGACGAGCAGGGTGGCGTGGGCTTGGCTTGGCTCATCTGCAGCTCGGCGGCGGCGGCGGTGAGCTGGTAGTTGCTGGTGCTGCTGCTGTAGAGAGAAGAGTGCTCAGGATCGCGGTCTTCATCAGCGGCCGTGGACTGGGTCAGGACCACGCTGTTCCCGACCACGGTCACGTCGGCGTAGTTTGGCAGGCTGCTGAGGACGGGGAACGCCGCCACCGCTGCCACCTCCCTGCTTTCATCGGGCAGCGATACGCGCTCCGTGACAAACTTGTTGGTCACGCCTTGCTTGACTTTTTTCCAGCCCAGGTGGTAGATTTCTAAGAGGTTCAAAAAAAGGGACACACAAGCCACCACAAGCATGAATATGATAAAAATGGTCTTTTCTGTTGGCCTGGAGATAAAGCAGTCCACCGAGTTGGGGCAGGGCCACCGCGCGCACTTGTACAAGGGCCGGAGCTGGAAGCCGTACAGGAAGTACTGGCCCATGATAAAACCCACCTCGAACAGGGTTTTAAAGATGATATTGAATATGTAGGTGCGCAGCAGAGCCCCCCTGATTCGGATCTTGCCATGTTCGTCCCGGATGGGGGGCTTGTCTTTCCGCCCCCCTCCCCCGCCCGCTCCGTTCCTGTAGAGGTCTTCGTCCTCCTTGAGCCGGAGGGACTTGCGCATCCCCTCCTCCTTCTCTTTGCGCTTCTCCTCCATGCGGACGATGTGCAGGACGTGGCCCAGGTATATGAGAGTGGGTGTGGACACGAAGATGATCTGCAGCACCCAGAAGCGGATATGGGAGATGGGGAAGGCCTCGTCGTAGCACACGTTCTCACAACCAGGCTGCTGTGTGTTGCAGGTGAAGTCCGACTGCTCATCGCCCCAAACCTCCTCCGCTGCGGCACCCAGGACCAGAATCCTGAAGATGAAGAGGACAGTGAGCCAAACCTTCCCGATCACCGTTGAGTGCTCCTGTGCGTTTTCCAACAGCCGGCCTAGAAAACTCCAGTCCCCCATACTTTAGAAGTTCTAGCCTGAAGAGAGAGGACAGGCTGGTGTGAGTCAAGATGGAGAGAACTGACACAAACACAATCATATATTACACAGGCATGACAGCACGTAGAGGACACGATCGCGCCCAGGTACTTCTCTACATCTCAACTTCCCAAGTAAATAACGCATTTAAAAGTCTGATTCTTATAAAATCGTTCAATGACATTGAAAGACAGGGCTGCTGATGAATTAATCAATTTTGATATCAAATGATAAATAACAAAATGCTACAAGTCAGTCCAGCTGTAAATGAACCGGCTGCTTGCGAATGTCCATGAAGTAAAAACTTCACTAATTTTTCAACATGAAATTAACAGCACACAATTTTCTTTGTCAAGATTTTATAGGAATTATACTGAAATAACTGAAACAAATGCTCTCTAAAATATTCTTTAAATGTCTGGGAGCACAGTGTTCAAAAGCACTTTTTAAAGACAAAGAAATCAACTGAAACATGAAATGAGACCATGATAAATACTGGTTGAAACTGATATTTATACACCAGCTACTGAAAAAATACATTAAGTGAGATCATTGTTGAAATGCCGCTTTGAATAATTAAAAATGTGAATGTTGTTGGAATAAATAAGTGAAATAAATGTGCACTTGAGCACAGTTAGTGAGTGCTGGGCTCATCAGAATGCAGAAGTGCTGATGAGGAGAAATAATTTGCCCTGATGTGCCGGCGGACGTCCCCAATGGGCCATTTAAACAGTCTAAAACAATTACAGTACCATGTCCGAGACGATTTACACCCCGTAATCATGCGGCCCTGGAGCGGCTTCATATGGGAGACTTTTTATTGCTTAATTTTACATGCTAGATACTTTGCTTTAGCTGAAATGGAGAATATGCCTGTTGAAATGTGTTTAGAATGTGATTAGAAGTCATATTTACTCTACAGTGACTGACGGCATGACAATAGAGAAGGTGCCAGATATTCTTTGTGCCTACAGGAGCAAACTGTTGAGGCATCACTGTTATTGTCATTGGCATTGTGGTACCTTCTCACGGTCAGTCATCACAGAGTTAATAGCTTTGAATTAAAAGTTACCAGAGTGAGTGAGAAAAGTTTGGATTGTAGTAATGACCAAGATAGTTTTGACTCTGGATGCCTTCTTGGTCACTTGACCCTGACCTTCATAGCTACCTGGCAGTGCTCTGGACGCAGATGCCGGCTTCCACTGATGCCATGTTTTGAGTGCGCTGGAAATCATACAGACCTCCCTATGTTGCAAGAGCCCTCCCCTCTCCTCCCATTTCCCAAAATCCCAGCAGCTTTGACAGCTTACCAAAGTCCTTTGAAATCAGCTGGCCAAACTTTTTCCCCAGAGTGTAGTCTTCTCGGCACGCTGGAGCAGGGGCCAGCTAGTTTATGGAGGCGCTTTGGGCTTGGAGATGGGCTTCCGTGAAGCGCTGCTGCCTCCCGTTCCCAGCCATCCCGAGTGTCACATTGGGTGACCATGCATGAGTGAATTCATACAGTGGTTACCCTGCACAGGGGCATGCCACGCCCCTGTCCACTTCCAAAATTCATCACCAGGCTCCGCATAATATGTGTGGCTCCACCAGTGAATGGAAAACAACCATTTTCTTCTCATTTACAAATTGAAATGATCTGATGGGCTTCCGTTCCTGAGTGTTTACTGTTCACATTCCAGCCAAATTCCTTGGTTCCTGGTCATGATCCAGGCAGTAAAAAAAAACGTGTGAGTGTCTCAGTATTGAAATTAGACTTCATTACTTTTATGTCTAAATTTGACCTAAAAACAAAAAAAACCCACAGTGAATGTTACAACCTAAAGCTAACCTAAACCTAGGTTGAGCTCAGGTGCATCCTGTTATAACCACGGACAAACATCTCTGGAAATGCAGGCTTCAATTTTATTGGTCATATACACAGTCATACACAGTACGATATGCAGTGAAATGCTTTAGCGACTGTACAGATCTCAGTATTGCAAATATTGCAAGTATCCAGTTACTGGTTTTTACTGCAGCAGTTACTGTGCAAACGGAAAAAGGCAGGGAAAACCATTATAGATCCCTCACACCATGGACACAGACTTCCTGATGGGAAGGACCCCCAACTATGAATACAATCTTTTTATTCACTCTGTTCTAGTTTCTATACAGAAGTCAGACAAGAAGAAGGTTACAAGTTCATCTAAATCTTCTCTAAAGAGGAAGGTGTTGAGCTGCCGTGTGAAGGTGCTCAGTGACTGAGCTGGAAGTTCATTCCACCACCGAGGGGCCAAGACGGAGAAGAGTCTAGATGAGCATATTCCACCTAAAAAGTCTGATATCTGTGTGAAGGAAGGAGTTCCTGTGGCGCTCAGTGGAGCATTTCAAAACTTGTTAGTCTATTGCTGAAAAACTCCTCTGCACTCCCCTCCATCAGCATCCTCTGCTCCGCCACAGTCTCCAGCGTGTCCAGTTTTACTCCCACCACGCTGCCAGCCTTCTTGATCAGCTACTTTCATGCTGTCCCCCAGCACACCACTGTGTAGAAGATGGCACTGGCCACTATGGAGAGCCCTCAGAGAGCCCCTGGGCATCACCGGTGGTTATGGTGTTGAAGAAGGGGGTAAGTGGCGCTTCTGTGTGGATTATAGAGAGCTGAGGGATGTCCAGGATGACCAGAGGAGGAAAGTAGGTAATTTTGTAATTTGTAATTTTTTCATCTGTTTTTGAAATAGGTCATTTTACTTTTACTCAAGTACATTTTGAGCCAAGTTCTTCCTCAGATTGACAAAGTTCCGTGGATGCAGAATGAAACGTCTCTACCTTAAAAAAAGAGAGAAAGTCCAGTTGCCGAGACTCAACTTTCAGACGCTATAAAAAAGTGCTGGTCCTTCAGCTGGTTAATTACCAGCCAATCAAAAAAAGACCAGGCCTACACAACAGCCAATCAGAGAACAGCAGTGTTGTTTCTGGGCAGAACGCAACAACCAATGAAAAGGCATCCGGGAATTCCTCACGTTATTCTGCTACTTGCGAGGGGGAAAAAGTACTGAAAGAATGTATTATGGAATAGTATCCTTTATTTTGTACTGAATTTAAAATGAATTTGGAGTAAACGTTGCTTAGTTACTTTACTTGATGTAAAATCCAATCCAGCAGTAGTTAGGCAGAATAACGTACAAACTATGTTCAGACCACCCCATACACACGAGGGTTCTAATCACTCCCATCTGACGCTCATTTGGCGTGGGTGATTCGAACCCTTTATATGTTGCTTTTCTCCCTCACTCTGTCGATGTTGGGCTGCTTTTCCTTTATTAAAATCCTCTTCTTTTCAGATGTTGAGCACAGCAAGACCTGGAACGGTGCGTCTTCCTCCCTGGAGATACCAGCTGCCTGGTGTCCAATGATGTAGATGAGGACGCGTAGATTGATCCGTGGCAGGGGGGGTGTTATGGATTTGACCGTCCGTCCCCCTCGAGTGCTGGGCAGCAGAGGTCCTTGGGACATGGGACAGTGATGAGGAAGAGTGCTTCTGCACCCACCAACCTCCCCAATCGCTCACGCCGCTCTTGTGGGTGGTGCCGCACTCACCACGTCGCCTATGGAACCTGCCCCCCCCTGCCGAACCCGGAAGTGGCAGAACCTTCAGCTATATGGGAATTGCGTCGCAACCAGCTGAACCGAGGGTCGCCGCCCGTGGGTCTTGGCATAGATTAGTAGAGTCCTTTATGTTTGTCCCCTCGCTCCCTTGTCCTGCATTATTGAGTGTTTTAGGCCATTGCGCTGGTGTCTCTTTTCCTTTATTAAAACAGGTTGAGCGTTTGAGCCTCCTTTGAACACCACGGCATGTCCGTGTTTTTATCATTTTAGTGTTATTCATTTCTCAGCGAAGATTTGATACATGACAGAAAATCAAATGTTATTTAGCCTATTTGGGGAGAGACTATTATAATGTGAGAATATCCCAGTCATCCTGTGTTAAGAAAATGTGACCTATAGACTGCTTGTTCAGTTAACAGGCTGTAAATGTTTAGGGTACAGACACTCGGCCTTGATGCTAATTATCCGGGTAATATTCAGCGGCCACGTTGTCATTGTGTCAGACAAGTTGTGAATTTGTTGTAACATTAAATCTTGAAGTGACGCGCTGAGCTCTTATGGATAGGGTTAACAATTTTTGGAAGATGCAAATGATTCCTGGGTGCCTTTTCATTGGTTGTTGCATTTTACCCATATTACTGTTATTTTCTGATTGGCTCTTTTTTTATTTGGTTAATAGATGACAGGAACAAGGCCTTGCTTGTTTCATAGTGAGGCGCTAATGTGCCGCGTTCTGAGAAATACTGGACACCGAAGCCCAATGACATTTACATTTTTTGTTGTCGCTAAAGCATATTAGCCTACATGATTTTTCAGCGCGAGGGTTTTTCAGGGTTCACTTGGGTTGTGGTGGAGCCGGGAAATTCCCCCACTCCCACATTACAAGGTAGTTCAGGTTCTGCATATTCGCTTGGTTCTCTATTTTACCCTATTTTACTGACAGGTAGTTCAAGTTCTGTATGATCGTACCCCACCCCCACGTGACCGGGCAGACCTGCGTGTAGAACTTGTGGAAGAGTGGAACCTCAGAACAACATCATGAGGCTGGTGAGGAGCACGAGACGTCGCTGTCAAGCTGTCATTGCGGCAAATGGTGGAAACAGCCGCTACTGACAATGTCCGTTTTTGGTATTTGGGGCTATCCCTGTTATTGTCCATTTTTGGGGTAATAAATATTAAACTAATGTAAATAGTGTTTCTTCTCATACATTTTTAGTAATATCAAAGGGAACGTTTTACTTATTTCCTTCAAATTCAGAGCAAATAGGAGAAGCACTCATGTAAATAACAATAACTTACTGTGAGTAGTGTGCACACATTACACATTTTTTAAATTGTTTGTAAAGTGTACATTTACACTCGTCTATACCTGTGGACCAGCCAGGTGCCACACCCATGTGAGTGACATTTAAACCGGCTCTCCTAACTTCGACCTCAAGAGCAAGACCAATCCTCACCTCTCTGTGTCCTCGTCCGTTCCGCTCTGCGCTTTGTGGTTTTTGGTCTGGTTCCCTGCAAACGCCGCGAAACAGCGCCACCTAGAGTCACCCAACGCGGTACAACCCCGGCGCGCTGATTTCAAATCATGACGTCACACGCCACGTCTCTTTATTTACACGTTTTCGCGGCCTTTTTAATGTCTTTATTCGAAGCGTCTTTGTTTTTTTAACACTTTTCTACAGATACTATTCGAGACGACTGACAGGATATGCGGTAGTTTAGTTGTAAATTATGAGTGACTGTTTCCTGTAATCACGTGTAAATTATGTAACCGAGTGAATTCCTGACATGTCACATATAAAGTTCACACACACACACCAATTTTATTGTATGTATATACAGATATTTTGAATTCTCCGACTATTTATTGTATAGTGAACTTCTTATATTACACTTATAATCAGGCAATAAAACTGGCAAAATGCACAAGACACTGCACAAATATAACCAATGACCAACCACTGGAACGAACTCCTAAATGGGGGCAGATGCATAAACTGCAGTCATCATTCATCCTGAATAGTGCGGTGACTTCCATATTTTCATTCATGCTCAAGGAAAACAGAATGACCATCTCTGAAATGATCTTGGCCTCCACATCTCTGGTGTGGACACCAAAGGTGCAGACAGTCCTGATCTTCTGTCTGTCTCCTGGTGAGAGCTGGCCACTCAGCATGGAGATGAGTGTGTTTAGCTGATGGACCTGCTTCTCGTTGTATTGCTTCATGGCATTCTAATCGCCTTCCTCCAGTCGGGCAAACTCCAACTCTACCTCCAATGCCCACCGTATCTGTGAAGACGTGAGAGCCACCTGGAATACACACAACACACATGCAACCCTTCATCAACATACATACAAACACGGATGCAAAGATCCCAATCCCAGATACACAGATACAGGGCTCAACAAAAAACCCAATCAATGATAACAAGAATGAATATGTCCATGATAATTATACACCTAGCACTGCTTAAAAAATGTAATAAACTAGTCCACACCGCTCCCTCAGGTCCTCTGGTGTGGGTAATAGTCCAGGTTTGTTTGTGACCTCAATAATATCGGGTGCTTTTTGAAGGTTGTCAGCCAGCTCTTTAAAATCTGTGTCGATGCATCTGGGGTCCTGTGTAAAAATGACACAGTTAATATGGGAAGAAAAACGTACGTAGAAACACAGAAGAGTGAAGAAATGAGGTTTGCACAGTCAGTTTATATCAAACATCGTGTTCTAACCTCAGCTAACTGGGAACAAATGTCAATGAATTTGCTCATCTGGTGGGACAAGGTCCTCTTTACCTCCAACCAAATGGAGATGACTGATTGAGCTGTGGAGAACCGCAGCTGCAAGTGTGAAGTCTGCTCTAGACTGTGAGCATTGTGTTTAAAGGTCACGAGAGGTTCTGAAGCTGTACTTGGTTCTCCTCCAAGGTCTCCATCAACTCCTCGTCGGCATTCAAAAGTTAAATCAATATGAATGCAGGTATATTTGAATTTAAATAAATGGCTGCCCAACTCAACCAGTGTGGTTTCTAATCCTCTAATGAGATAAAGAACACTGAAGTTGAACTCTGAAATAGTGTTGAAGATTTAACCATTTTTAAAAAAAGTGTTAATTTAACGTTGGAAAGTGTGGAGCTATACCTATGAACACGTCCATACTCTCCATTGAAGAGAAGGTCTCGGATCCGAGCAGATCTTCACTGTTCAAGTTCTCCGCCGTCAGCAGTTAGGATGCTGAGTTTGTGAATAAGGTGCGCACTGCATCGTGGGACCTGTAGTTTGTACCTTATCAGCGCCTCATATTGCCGGACCATGAGCGAGCGGCGTGGCAGCCTGAAGGACTCTGTCCTGAGTGCTGCTTTAAGTGGGCGCTGCGTCATGTGTAAACCAGTTAAATGGGCCAACGCACAGTACTTTACTGCACCCTGGTGGACAGCTCTCTGTCTCCAGCAGCTTCCCATCACAGTCTGGGAAAGCATGAATGGTTCACTTTATTTGGGTTTATATAGCTTTTTAAAAGGCTAAAAATCACTAATTCAGAGTAACATTAGAAGATTAGACACAACGCCGGTTGACTTACATTTTTACTATTTGGTCTCCTGTGTCGATTCAAAATGTTCAGAATTAATTCCAGCAAAAATACTTTTTGAGAAATAACATTTATTTTTGCATTCATACATTTGAATTAAACAACAACGTTTATTTCTTATAGAGCCCAAAATCACATACAGTATGTCTCAATGGGCTTTGACAGGCCCTACAGTTGACACCCCCCACACTTGACCCTTCTGCACACAAGATAAAACTCCACACAAAAAAACTGTAGGAGAGAGAAAAAAAAGAGAGGAAGAAACGTTGGGAAGGAGTGATAGAGAGAGGGACCCCCTTCCAGGGTAGAGTGAGCCTGCAAATGGTGTCAGTGCAGGGTTGGATATGATATAATGATAAGTCCTACAGTTGTAGGGTTGGAGAAGTCCAGGATGTATTCAGTGTCATGGTATAGATTACGTGTCCATAATGATGTTACTGGTCCATTTGAAGATCCCTATAGCTGTAGTTGTAATGGTGGTGGTGGCTGTGGTGACCCTCTGGTTTGTTTCATGGTATGTCCTTGTTAAGCAGTTGTCAGGAACCAGGATTTATCTGCTGGTCTCTTCACTGGGGTCTGCCAGTAGTCTGGGTGCTTGATTCCGTGTCTCGGAGAAAACAGACAGAAGCAGCAGCAGACGGTTGCACTGTACGACTGATACTGAAATCTGTGGTTATAATGGTATATTGGTGCTACAGGGGTCTGGTACCCTAACTAGGACAGCCTAACTGGTGAATTTAACTTTGTCTGTGTCTAACAGGGGGACTCTGTGATAAACTGGACTTTATAATTGACACTGCGTCAAAGTGAAGTGAAATGAGGGTCTAGGATTTTAACAAAAAGCCAGAGAAAACAGATAGGTTTTGAGATTGGATTTAAACACTGAGACTGTGTCTGAATCCCGGACACTGACAGGCAAGCCGTTCCACAACTGCGGAGCTCTATAGGAGAAGGATCTGCTCCCAGCTGTGACCTTCTGCACCTTTGGTACCAGTAGTGACCCCGCACCCATTGATCGAAGGGGGCGTGGCGGTTCGTAAGGAACCAAAAGTTCACTCAGGTACTGTGGGGCGAGACCATTTAGAGCTTTATAGGTTAAAAGTAGGATTTTGTAGTCAATCCTAAATTTGATGGGTAACCAGTGCAGTGATTGTAAGACTGGGGTGATGTGGTCAAATTTCCTGGTTCTGGTTAGAACTCTGGCTGCAGCATTCTGTACTAGCTGGAGTTACTCATGCACCTACTAGAGCATCCAGACAATAATGCATTGCAGTAATCTAACCTTGATGTAATAAATGCATGGACCAACTTTTCTGCATCATGCATTGAAATGATATTTCTTATTTTCGCAATATTTCTAAGGTGAAAGAATGCTATCCTAGTGACATTATCTACGTGCGAATTGAATGAGAGACCTGCATCAATGATGACACAGATCCTTCACTTCAATACTCGGTGAGATACAAAGGTTATCCAGGGTTATTGTGTAGTCAGCCAGTTTATGCCTGTTTGCGGATGATGTCGCCTAAAGGTAGCATGTATAGAGAAAAAAGTAACGGTCCTAGGACAGAACCTTGTGGAACACCAAACTCTACTTTACTATGTGAAGACGAAACACCATTGATGTCCACAAACTGATATCGGTTGGTCAAATATGATCTGAACCATTCAAGGGCTGTTCCCTTAATCCCAATAACATTCTCTAACCTGGCAAGGAGAATAGCGTGATCAATAGTGTCAAACGCTGCACTCAGATCAAGCAGGACAAGCAGCGAGATGCGTCCCTGATCAGAGGCCAACAGCAGGTCATTAACCACTTTAACCAGCGCTGTCTCAGTGCTATGATGAGATCTAAATCCTGATTGATATACTTCATGGATATTGTTACAGTCTAGGTATGCGCTCAGCTGCTGGGCTACAACTTTTTCTAAGATTTTTGATATGATTAAACCATCGTGGATGCAGGTGTAATGTACAATCTTTTATCTGACACAGTGTATGAACTACTTATGAATTATAAGATCAGATTTTTTTATTAGAAATCATTCATATCTTCGTTCTAATATGAACGCATGATGGTGATCATCAAACTTCTCTGTGAAGAGCTTTTGCGTCCAGAATAAAATGTGATCAACCAAAACGCTGGAATACATTTAAAGCGGCCGTTCCAAATCACCTTCGGCGGATTTGCTCCAATATACAAACGTTTTCTGCTACTGGAGGGCAGCTCCAGTCCCGTGTTGGGCCCTCAGAAAAAGAGACAGTTTAAAAATATAACTAGAAGCCAAAATTCCAGGGGAAATTTTGATGGGTCTGTCCGGGCATTGGTCACAGCTGCGGGCATGGAATTTGTAAAATGGGGCTTCTTTACTGTGGTACTGCAGTATCACTTCAAAGAAGTTTTATTTTACAAATCCGTTGTTTCTTTACGTTTGACGGTCTTTGCGTGGCGGTCTTTAACGTAAGACATGTTCTTTTTTGCCATTCTCAGCACAATAATAAATGGTCTGTCTTTCTGACAGACCCAATAATATAAAATAAATGTTTTTATTAGAACAGCTTTTTTTTTAAACACTGGCAGACTCCACAGTCTTATTAAATAAAAAAGGTGATGGCTGCGCTACCAATTCAAATCGGGCAGTTGTGGCCTAGCGAGTAAGGAAGTGGACCCGTAATCGGAGTGATGACAATCACTTCTTTTTTCACTAAATCGGCAAGGTCTTCTTTAACTTTAACTTTAATTCCACCGCTACATTCAACTCTGCGAGATTATCTGTGCGTAATTCACACATGTCACATGGGAATTATGCTGGGATCAGAGGAGATATCTCTGATCCCAGTAAAAATCACACGTGACATGTTCCCAGTATTCTCTTCTGTGCCTTCTGTCCTCTTCAGTTTCATTTAATGAACTGGAATCGAACTAAAGACTGTCCTGGAAGACGACGAGTTCTTCTTCATCTTCTCTGAAAACGATTGGTTCCATTTTCAGGATATTGATAAACTCCCTGTATTGAGGACATTGAAGGAGTTGCTGCATGGTGCGGAACTTCGGTGGTCCAGGACTTTTCCCAGTGAGGTACAGGAATCTGTCCTTTCCCAGTATCTGTATCCAAGTGTCCTGATGCTCCTCCAGCTTCTTTTTACATGATAATAAGTCAGACTGGTGAGTGAACATTAGCAAGACGTCCAACTGGGGAAAGAGCATTTCGCACGTATGATCACTGCAATAGTGAAACCAATAACCACAGTGCCACATATATCCCAGGACAAATTTAAAATACCATAATGGGTCACAGCCATAATTTAAAATTTCCATCAAATCCTGCATCTTGAAAGTATATCTTAGTATTTTGCTCAGTGACTTTGAGTAGGTTATGGCTCTGTCAAGACAATCATTGTCTGTTAATAAAGTAAACTATTCTACCTTTTTCATGATTGCTAGTATGTCACTGGGAGGTTGTTACAGTATTTTCATATATATCTTCCAAACATATTTACAGAATTCATCGTGTCCATAAATCATTGCAGGAAGAAGTTTATAACGGAATAAATAGTCTTCATAGGAATAATAGATAACTTTCTTTATCGGCTCTTTGTTTTTTAAAGATTCGTAAAATTTCATATTTTATTTATTAGCTTTTGTTAAAAGATTTTTTGTAGTAGTTTAAATAAATTAGCGTGAGACTTTGCCCACATTACTTGGCCATATAAAGAAGTTCTGAAATCTGTTCGGGTGTCAGGATTGACGGCAGCTGTGCTCAACACCAGTGGCCAATCCTGACGGCGCATAAATGCCGGATGTTTCCGCCCCTTCCAGGTCTCCGGCATTTTCGTGAACTTGACATTGTAAACGTGTAGGTGTTAGTATTTTCAGTTCTGGCAATCGCCACACGCCTGCGGGTTTGTTCGTGTTGTTCCCCTTTATTTCCCGTTTTTGGCCACCGGCGCATTTCTTTCTTTGTGTTTATTGTTTGTTATAATAAAAACCCCTCCCAGCATGTCAGACCTCTGCGCTTCCTTCCCCTGTAAGTCCGTAGTCGTGACATCTGACGGATGTTTAATCTTCGCCTGAGCAGAAAAAGAAAGTACGTCAATTAAATTCTTTTTTATTCTTTGTTCTTTTTGGTCTCTTCTTCTTTAGTTAGTTCTTTGTTATTTACTTTACTTTACTTTACTTTACTTTGCAGATGCGACTTACAAGACGACACCAGCAATTCTCATTCGGTTTCTGTAGATTTTGAGTTACAAAACTAAGAGCCCTGATAAGGAATAACTTGTCAGGAATAGAACATGCTGGGAATTGTTAAGTGCTGGACGAAGAGAATAGTCTGAGAGTCTTTGCAGTTGCTTACTTTGTCCTGGAAGTATCTGCTCTTTGCTGTAGTTACAGCAGCAGAGAAGGATTTCAGGAGAGATTGATACTTACTAAGTTGAAGCGGGCACTTGAATTTCCTCCACTGCCTTTCAGCTGCTCTAAGACATGTCCTGTGGCGGCGAACCTCGTCAGAGATCCACGGCGAGGGTGGTGAGAGGGCAGTCTCTCAAGGCGAGAGGTTAGTGTGGAGCAGAGGATGTCTGTGGCACAGTCAGGGTCATGAATAGAGAGGATTTCTGGGGGGGAAAGCTCAGAGGAAGCAACAGAAGACAGTCGAGTAGGGGAGAGGGTGCAGAGATTGCGGCGAAAAAATGTTGTGATGCAAAAAGTCAGCATTTTAGAGCCTGCGACAACAGCTCATTTAATCATTTTTATAATCTTTACAATAATTTGTTAAACTAGATAACAATACACTTCCAGCCTTATGCACCTCCTAACAATTGCACATCTCTGCTCTTTTTGCACATTTCTGCTGATTTTTGAGGATATCCAGCATATCCTCTTACAAGCAACATCTTACATGATGTTGTCCTGTTTGTCCTTGTTCATTGTACAGAAAAGTTCTACTTTTCTACTATAGAGATGTGGGGACGTTTAGTGTGTATATTCTTTCTTCTACCAAAACGTAATTTGCATAAGGAAAAATAATGAGAGGAAAAGGAAAGGGTCATTTTCAAAATTTTATGGTATTTGCTGTGTTGTATATTCATGTGATCTCTTCGTCAAAAAAAAAATTAACAAAAAAATTCTTTATATAAATTCTTTTTCTATTAAAAAATTCTTTACAGTACAAAATACTAATTTCTAAACATATTTATGTTACATATGTTAAAACAAGAAAAACCAGAAATTTCTTTTTCAAAACATGTTGTCTGTCTCAGAAGAGTGTCCCACCTGTCCTGTGTGCCATGATATCTTTAAGGATCCTCTGATTCTGTCCTGTAGTCACAGCATCTGTAAAGTTTGTCTGCAGCATTTCTGTGAGAGTAAAGGATCTCCAGAATGTCCAGTCTGTAATAGAAGGAACACAACAGAAGATCCTCCTCTTAATCTTGCTTTAAAGAACCCGTGTGAGACCTTCTCAGTAGGAAGAAGTCACTCTCCTGTGACTCTGAATCCCATCACAGCTCACCCAGCACTCGTCCTGTCTGAAGATCTGACCAGTGTGAGAATCAGTGACGAGAAACAGAATCTTCCTGATAATTCAGAGAGATTTAATAACATCTACGCTGTTCTGGGCTCTGAGGGCTTCAACTCAGGGACTCACTGCTGGGATGTTGATGTCGAGAAAAATTCATTTTGGATACTGGGTGTCATGAGAGAATCTGCAAGGAGGAAGGGGAACATTTACAGCAGGAGTGGAATCTGGTACATGTCTTATTTTTTGGGTAAATATTATGCATGTTCTACACCGAATCCAGATTCTCTCCTCGGTGTTGAGAAGAAGTGGCAGAAGATCAGAGTGACGCTGGACTGGGACAGAGGAAAGTTGTCGTTCTCTGATGCTGATAATAACACACATATACACACTCTCACACACACTTTCACTGAGAGAGTCTTTCCCTACTTTTTTACTTGCTGTAAAAATCCTCCTCTGAGGATCTTACCAGTGAAGGTTTGTGTATCAGTAGAACAGCAGAGCTGTTCTGGGGCTAACTCATGTACCACCTCCCTTTAAGAGGAAGATGTGGTGCTGTCCTACACTGACCACTGAGAATCTGTCATGATGACTGTCATGACTACATAGACCACTGTAACAACAAACATTTGTAAACATTGAAATAAATAAACAAACAAGTAAATAAACAAATAAATGAACATGCTCGTGAACTTACTAACGGTGGGAGTTCTCTTGCGAGTCTCCCCCCATGCGCATGGTTAATTAAACTTGGATAAATTCAATTGACTTTCTTTGCAGCTCCCCAGACGGGAAAATTCCCACCACAACTTTCCTTCTGGGCCCTGGCTGCATGGTCCCGGGTTCCACCCTGGTCTCCTGGAACCAAAAATGTATCTTCATGTTTCCAGTAGTCACGTCCTCGATTAGGGGAAGTGAGTTACGTGACAGTGCTCCAAAACATTGTCACGTTACACGGTGTCTTTATTTACAGTCAGGTCAGAGGGGTCAACTAGTTGGACAGAACGAATGTGTTACCGAGGCTACTCTATCTACACTACAAATGATCCCTTTTTTGTTAACCAACAAGGTCATGAAGGTTCTGGAGGGTTGCCTAAGCTCCTGTATTTGGAACTTAAAATGGCTAAATTGCAGCCAATTGTCGTGTGAAATTGTGCGAATGCGTCCTCCTTTATCGCCATGTCCAGCCCACCCGTGACAATGACATATATATGTGCAACAAGGAGCAACATTATTACCACTCATGCACCAGATTTTTGTATGTTGATATATTTCATTTATGAATTATTGATATGATTATTGAATATATTGATATGAATATGAATATATTGATATATGAATATGTCTCTGTCACGGGTGGGCTGGACATGGCATGAAGGAGGACGCATTCGCGACAGGGGTTTAATACAGACTACACACGAGACAAGGGAACATTAACACGCACAATGACCCGACGCGAACAGACACGAACAGGATAGTTTTATACATTTATATAAACAGACAGCAGGTGAACACGATCAGGGAACATTACACAGGACGAACATGAAACTCCGGATCCGGAGTAATCCCTGCCGGTCCGGATCATGACAGTCTCCTTGTCTTGTCCCTTAGGCCGTGTGATCCTGCATTGTTAACAAGCGGGACCGTGAAGATTTCGCAGTTTAACACACTCACCTTTCACCTTTTGTGTGAATTGCCCTGAACTTGCAGTCAAATATAAGTCTAAGAATCTCTGCAAATGTCAACCCTATTATTAATACTGTTATTAATGCATTCGGTAGTGTTACTTATTCCTTTTTCTTCCTCCCCAGCGTTATTCCAGAATATCCCACTTTCTGAAGATGTCTACTGCCAACCAGCTAGGACCCGATCGGGACTTTTCTACATTCTTCCTTTTCAGAAGGTCATTTTGCTTGGGCCTGTGTCAGTACGTACACTGATGATGCTTCTGTACCTCTGCTGACTGCAACATCTGACCTGTTTTAGGCCACCTGGTAAGCTGGGATGGGACAATTTGGGCTACAAATTCTCCCCGAATGCTGGCCAGTAGTCACTTTTGGGGTCGCCTCGGCCAGACGCCCTGCTCCCGGCTCTCCTTCTGCTGCTGCCGCCACCGCCCCCTTGTCTAGTCCACTGTCCCTTGGACTTGGCCGATGAACCACATCCTCTAGATATGGTACCAGCCGGTCCCGGTGAAGCACCATTTGTTTGTTTGCCATTGTCTTCACCCGATAAACCACATCTGACAGCCGTGTAAGCACCACACATGGTCCCTCCCAGCTCAATGTTAGCTTCGGGCAACACCCTCTCCTTCGTTTTGGGTTGTACACCCACACTCGCTCACCCGGCTGGAACCCACGTCCCTTGGCTCGGAGGTCATAGGCTCTTTTCTGCCTGACCCCGGCCTGCCTCAGATGTTCGTAGGCTAACTCATGTACCACCTCCATCCGCTGTTGTTCAGCCACCACGTAATCCAAACAGCGTGTCATCCGGAGGCCGCCCACACATCAGGTCAGTTGGTGTCAGCAGCTCCCTGCCCATCATGATGGCAGCCGGGGTGCACCCTGTTGAATCCTGTACCTCGCTCCGGTATGTCAGTGGTAACAATGGCACATGCTCATCCCAATCCTGCTGGTGCTGGCCGGTGAGCATGGCCAGCTGAGTAGCCGGGGTCCTGTTGAACCTCTCGACCAACCCGTCGCTCTGAGGGTGGAGTGGCGTTGTCCTGGTCTTGGAAATCCCCAAGCGGCCACACAGCTCTGACACCAGGCGGGACTCAAAGTTACGTCCTTGGTCGCTGTGTAGCTCCCGTGGGATGCTGAATCGACAAAACATCCCCTCCATCAGGCAATCCATCACTGTGACCACTTCCTGGCTTCTGGCCACTTAGTAAAGTAGTCCATTACAACCAAAACGTATCTATTTCCTCGCCTAGTGGTCGGAAAGGGCCCCAGCACATCCATGGCTACTCTCTCCATTGGTGCCCCCGCTTGTAACTGTTGAAGGGATGCCCTTGACTGGCTCAGTGGCCCTTTCTTGGCTGTGCAGACATCACAGCGTTTGCAGAACCATTCCACGTCTCTACGGCTTCCTTCCCAGAAGAACCTCTCCGCCAGCCATCGCCAGGTCTTAGTGATGCCAAAGTGTCCCGCGCCACTCAAGCCATACACCAGTTGGAGAGCCAGGGTGCGCATTCCTCTAGGCACCACCAGCTGCAGCACCTCACGAGCCCCCGTTGCACGGCTCCACTTCCGGTAGAGCACACCCTCTTTCAGCTGCAGGGCGTCCCACATAGCCTCCATACTTTTTGTTGCCCCGGCTTGCGGCGCCAGTTCCTCCAACCAATCTCCTTCCACCCCAGCACTGGCCCGATGATGGGGTCCTCTCGCTGGGCCTGCTGCACCCTGGCTGGCTGCCAAGGATCGGTGGCCTCTAGAATAGTGGTGGCCCTCACTTCGCTCTTCTCCCCCTCCTTCTCTATCCGTAGTCGAAAGTCCACGCCCAGCAGGTATGGTCTAATGTGTCTCAACCCCCTCCACCAGGGCCAGCAGCTGCTCCCGCCGAGTTACACAGTAGTTCCGCTCAGGATGCTGAGGGCGCAGCTGAAGTAGGCAATACTTTCGCTCCCCCTCATTGTACTGCTGCGATAATACTGCGCCCAGTCCTGCTTCACTCGCATCCGTGTCCAGGATGAAACCCCTCGCTGGGTCAGGAAGTGCCGACACCAGTGCTGCCTTCAGCTGGTTGAAGGTGGCTTGGCACTCATCGGTCCACCTGAAACGCTGACCTTTTTCAGTAATACGATGCAGAGGACGAGCAATGCTGGCAAACCCTTTGATGAAGCATCAGCAGTAGGAGGCTAATCCTAAAAAACTGCGCACCTGCCGCATGGTTGTCGGTACCGGCCAACCTCGAACGGTCTCCACCTTCGCTGGGTCAGTGCGTATTCCCCCAGACCCCACTACATGTCCCAGGAACTCTGTTTCCCGGCAAATCAGCTTGCACTTCTTGGGGTTTAGCGAGAGTTGTGCCTGCTCCACTCGCTGGAACACCAACCTCAAGTTCGCCAGTGCCGTCCCATAGGCAGTCGCATGCACCAAGAGGTCATCCAGGTACACGATGCAGGTGGAAGGTGGTACTGCCTCCAGGACCCTCTCCATTAACCTCTCAAAAGTAGCCGGGCTGTTACTAAGGCCTAAGGGCCTCACCACAAACTCGTAGAGGCCTCGGCCTACCGTGAAGGCCGTCTTCTGGCGCGCCTCCGGGGCCAATGGCACCTGCCAGTAGCCAGAATATGGGGGATCAAGTGATGGGGGGATCAAGTGAATATGGGGGTCAAGTGAGCTGAACCAGGTGGATTGGGAAAGGCTGTCCAGGGCCTCATCAATGCGGGGAAGTGGGTACGAGTCCTTCTTTGTCACCGCATTCAGCCGTCTATAGTCTACACAGAAACACACTGACCCATCTTTTTTCTTTACCAGTACCACCGGTGAAGCCCAAGGGCTTTGGGATGGCTGAATGATGCCCGCTGCCAACATCTCCTTAATCTTGTTGTCTGCCTCCTCCCTCAGTGACAGTGGGAGGCACCACGCTCTCTGCCGGATGGGTACCACATCCCCCATATTCATTCCATGCTCCGCCAAGCTTGTACGGTTGCAGCCTCTATCGTTCACCGCAAACAGATGACTAAACTCATAGACAAGAACCTTCAATCCAGCCAGTTCTTCTGGTTCCAGCCCCTCCGAGCTCTGCTCTAACAGTTGGGAGAGGGCCTCTCTGAGCTCCGGCTCTAAGTCACCCCATCCGTCATCTGGCCTTGCAAGCTTCCCTTCCCCAGCCTGTGTTCTTGTGGTCCTGCTAGCAGGGCCAATGTATCCCTGCACTGTTTTTACGCTCTCGCTCCAGCCCGCCACTGACGCTGTCAACTCAAACTGCCGCTTGTATGCGACTTACAATCAGTAGTTACAGGGACAGTCTCCCTGGAGCAACTTAGGGTTAAGTGTCTTGCTCAGGGACACAATGGTAGTAAGCGGGATTCGAACCCGGGTCTTCTGGTTCATAGGCGAGTGTGTTACCCACTAGGCTACTACCACCCCGTTTCATGTTTCTTCTGCACCCACAACCCAAAACGTCAGTTGCAGCCAAGTTACATTTACATTTACATTTACAGCATTTACCAGACGCCCTTATCCAGAGCGACTTACAATCAGTAGTTACAGGGACAGTCCCCCCCTGAAGCAACTTAATGTTAAGTGTCTTGCTCAGGGACACAATGGTAGTAAGTGGGATTTGAACCCGGGTCTTCTGGTTCACAGGCGAGTGTCTTACCCACTAGGCTACTACCACCAAGTTCTGAGTCCTGCCTCTCAGGGTGGAGATGAACTCTGGAAAGGTGTTTCTGTGTAACACAAATGGAAATTAAAACAGGAACTTGACAAGAGAAACGATCCTGTTTATGGTCAATTTAAATAATTTTTTACATTTTCATCTTCAAATTATGCCTGAAAGCATAATCACATGTTCTTACAATTAACACTTTACAGGCAGATCAAATATGGCACTAAATGACATTACAAAGCAGACTGGGCATTGGGTACATAATGAAAATGAGTCTGTATGAATAAACAGTTAAATAAATGTACAGCCTGGATGTTACTCAACACAGAATACAATATACAACAGTGCTTCCATCCCATGTTCTGGTCTAAGACGTAACCCCCTCAGGGTGTTAGTGGTACAGAAGCGCCTCCAACAATCGTCACCACAATAAACTTCAGTCCTGGATTGAAGAAAGAATGAACTGCCCGGCTGAAACAGACCTTTTAAGCCTCTGAAAACAGCAGATGAAGTGATAATCAGCGCGGCCACGCTGAGTCTGATGTTCTGCGAGTGACCTCCTCCAGGCCTGTCCACCCATTGCGCTCCAGCACCTGCAATCAGAAGAGCGTCCAGGACGTTCTAGGACACCAGCGGACATCTGCATGCCAGACAGAGGGATGTAAGGTCCACTGAAGATGTAGACCATGTCTTTAGGCACTCGCAGGTCGTACTCTTCATCTGACTTTGGCACCTTCACCGGCACACAGGCGGCGTCCGTCAGTTTAATCCTGCAGAAAACCAAACAGCCTTACCAGCGACAGCTTCGTCTTCAAATCTCGGAACCCCGACACCGTAACTCTGAGAGGAGAAGCGGGGGCAACAAGAGGTGAAAAGCTACTCAATTCTCCAGAAGCTACAGGATCCCTCACCTGAAGATACTGAGATTTCAGAGCACGGTACTCTTTGGGGAGGAGCCCTGGCGGAAGAACAGATGAAGATTAAAACGCCTCTCCTCACCTGGAATCACCCACCCAGACCAGGAACCGACTCACTGTTCTCTGTCAGGGACAGCGGACACAGGAGCCTCAGGCTCTCAATCATCGATACCTTCAGGCAGTGGCAGTTGAAGTTCTGAGCACAGTTGCTCGAGATCTTTGTTGAAGGACTCTATACTTTACTTTACTTTATTTAGCAGACGCTTTTATCCAAAGCGACTTACAAGAGGAAGACACCAGCAATTCTCGTTCGATTTCTATAGAATATTGAGTTTACAAACTAAGAGCCCTGATAAGGCTTAGACTTGTCAGTGAAGAGCATGTTCAGAGATTGTTAAGTGCTAGACGAAGAAAAATTATAATGTATTTATACATTTTTGTATTTGGTCGTGTATTTGGTCGTTGTCTTCCTCAGCGCCTCCTGCTCCTCAATCACCCTGTCCAGCGGTTCCTGCAGGGAACACGTTCACGTTTTCTCCGCCACTCACCTGAAAGTTGATCTTCACCTCGTTCGACGCTGGTCTTCTGGGATTCCAATCTCCTCCCAGATGTCTTTCATCTTGCGGAGAACCTCGTTCAGGCAGATTCTGCAGCAAGCAGCTCACTGACGAGCCGCTGAATCCTGATGGTTCCTACAGTGTTCCATTTTCAGCAGCTCCTGGAAGTCCTGAAGTCCTGAAGCTCCTCCTGGAGCTCGCGCCACGACTCGTAGGCCATCTGAAAGGAAGCATGGAGAGTCGACTACATGACCTTTCACCGACCTGCACGTGGAATTCTGAACTGGAAGCAGCGGCGAAGGTGAATGTAGCCGCCAAATGTTGTACAGTTAAAGGTTGTAATATCCTGGGTGGAACACAGGGTGGCGCATGCAGGTATTCAGGTATAAAGGTGGCACAAACTATGTTGTTGGCAGGTGTTTGACCCGCAAGTGCAAAGGGTTTTTTGACCGCTTGCACGTACGCTACGCCAATGCTTACTGGACTGTTTGCTGTACTTCCAACTGCTAACTGGTGATATCTGCTATGTGCTTTGGAATAAATGTACATTGTGGTATTAGCTATCGAGATTCATTTACTTGTGTAGCATAGAACGGAACCAAAGAGTATAGCAAAGTTACATCAAGCGCGTCAGCCAGGCCACGTCCCGTGTCAGGCACCTCAGTAGTTCGGTAAAAGACCAAACTCCTTTAATAGTGAAAATAAAGCTTGTCAGTAAAAAGGAGGCGAAACAGAAACGTGTAGGGTTGATTATGAGACCGTGGCACATCACCGTACACCTTGGAAAACGGTCCGTAAAGAGAGTGCAGCAGATGCAGGGCGTTTCCCGCCGTCTCCACCCAATGCTGGTCTCCTTCCTGAACACAAGGATCACATGACCCACAACTCCACCCCACTGAACAGCAACAGCGCTCACCAACGTGTAGGATGCATAGTAGGATGCAGTGTCATACCTGTCCCAGCAGGTAGATGAGCTGGTGCCTCGCCAGCCTCTTCGGGCGGGTCGGGGGCATCTCTCCAGCCGGGTTGTGCCATGGAGAGTAAAGTGGCACGGCAGACTCCTCACTCCACACTCACACACCTTTGTAATTTCCGCCCCTTTATTCTATTATATTTTTCTATTTTCTTGCTCTATTTACTACATTCATGTCTGCACTGATGTAGCTGCTTTTAATCTCAATGTACATGCGTATAATGACAATTAAAGGCGTTCTATTCTGTTCTAGTCTATTCTATTGCACATAGAGAATGCTGTTCAGTTCTGTCCTGTCTTGATGTCGTAATTATTCTTTTGGTTTGAATGAGAAGATGCGATTCTTTACCCCACGACAGTATTCGGGGTGTGAGACATGGCATGTTGGGCTGCTGCCAGTGACGTACCGGGCCTTCGGGGCGTGTTTCGAGCAGTGTAGGGGGCGTTTCCACGAAGCGCGTATCGAGGCTTGCTACGTTTAGGGGAGGAGCCTCGCTGCCGGCTGTACCACGTGACTGCTCTGGGAAGCGGTTCAGTTTTTGCTGAGGTTTGAGGCAATATAAACCCCTCAGGCTCCAGTCAAAATGTGGAGTTTTTATGGAGAGTTGCGGTCAGTTCGGATGGAGTTTTAATAGTTTGGAGAGCGTTTATATAGTTTGGAGATCCTTTGGAGAGGCAAAAAGGACCATATCCCAATTTGTAAAATCTTGCTCTCGCATTTTTTTTCTGTGCTGTGAAAGGGTGTTTTTAAAGGCCAGAGAGGTTGTCAAAAAAAAGGAATCGCTTAAATCCAAAAACAGTTTGTGTGAAAGTGTTATTTCTGAATAAAAATGTATAAAAATTCCCCTGTTCTGTACATTACTGTCCAAGTTGCATGACTTGCCATATCATATAATACTGCCATTTTGTGAAAATATTCACACAGAATACACTCAAATAGTATTTTATTATACACATATGTGTATGTGTATATACATATACGTGGTTTGTAATTATACACCTGGCCAGTACGTGGTGTCGAGTGCACATGAAGCTTCGAGAAATGGACCCTTTTCTCGAACCGTTTGGCTCAAGTGGGGCGATGCCTCATGAGGCTTCATCCCACCATCACTAGCTGCTGGCCAGCTCTGCACTGCCAAGATACGTGACATTTGTGGTGACACATATTCGAATGGAGGAATTATTTTGCTCTTCGAACAGCAAATGACGAGATGACACCAAGAGATTTGCTTTCCCATGTGTATTCTGCATAAAAAGCAAATTCGCGTCAGAACATGGAGTCTCCTTCCTGCACCGCTCTCTCAAGCCCACGCCATGTGTTCAAGAGAACTGAATAATAACTTTACACAAATACAACTTATAATGCAAAAAAGAAAGGTCGCATCAGAACATCGCGTCACATCGCCTCTGTAAAAAAGACCGTGTGGTGAGGGGTATGTAGAAAAACTCTTTCTCCCTCCACACAAAGCACTGTATTCAAACCACTCCAACTTGATGTTACCTGGCAGAAAGAGGCATGGCACAACTCTAAATTAGAGTTTCTAATTTATTAACACCAGTAAATAAATATTGTAGTTACATGTGAATATTGAATGTAAAAAGGTACCAAGGTTACAGAGAAAACAAAAATGAGAAGAAAGAGTAAAGGGGGAGAGAGAGAGGGAAAGAGGCAGAGCCATGGGAAGAAATAAGATGATAGAGCAGGCTCAAAACCAGAAGATCCGGTTTCGATGGAAAGACAGCTGGGAAAAGAAAAGAAAAGAAAAGAAAAAGAGTCCCTTCCCCACATGTGAGCAGACCTTTATACCCCTGGCCTACAGGAAGTTGTCACTGGCCTACAGGAAGTTGTCACAGACCAATCAGAACCTGTTGTTTCTGATGTCACGCCCCCGGTGCCTCCCATCTGGGGAAGACAAAGAAAGTGGGCGGTCCTGACAGCCTACACCTCACACATTGCCATCTCACAAAAGGCATGAAAAACAGAGGTGTTGAATCTTCATGCACAACAATGGGCACAGGAATGTCACATTTCTATGCAAGACAAAAGCATGGTGCTGCGACGGCCAACCTTACTCTACAATATAAAGTAATCTAAGAACATGCACATACAGAATATTCCTAATATGTACATCATTAATAATTAAAATAAGTAACATTCTGCGTACCACGTACCTCTTACAGCCCACGCCACGTGTCCAAGAGAACGGAACCAGGTCTCAGACCCACTTACCCAAGGGCACGACCGCTACCAATCAAGTTTCATAACTCACATAACTTTTCACAATAACCATAAATTGAACAAACCAAAACTACAGAAACACTAACACACTTAAACATTCTACAATTACACACCCGGATTGTCATTATAATTCCCTCACCCACAGCAGAATACAGGTAACCAAAATAAAAGACTTATAAGGAAATAAAAGACACAGAGCACACATTTAGAGAAATATACTTATAAATCTAGAGTAACCGCATCACTCCGGAACACGAGCAACACACCAAACCCGGACAACGCGTCTCCTTCTCTCCGGACAACAGGCTTCCCTGGCCGGCTTGCTGGCAGCATGGTGGCACGTTTGGATGAAATCGCGGTGCTAAAGGCGATGGGATGAGCGGAGTCCCGCCCTGGTGAAGAGCGATGATCAGCGGGACAGCTCCTCCGTCCCTGCCGGAACCTCCAGACAAAGACGCTCTTAACGCTGGGACTGTGGCCATCTCAGCCTGGCGATCTATGAAGTTCAGCAAATCAGCAAATTTTGCTCTCCTGCCTTCCCCTTCTTTAATCTTGTAAGCATCAATGCACCAGTTTCTTTCATTTTGTAGGGTTGTTTGCATATCACTATCCGTAGATTTGTAGGATTATCCATCTCCTCCAAAAATTCAATGTCCTCCATGGAATTGCATATGCATTTAATGCCTTTCCATCATCGGTCTTCACCTGTGGCCATTTGAGGGCTTTGTTGATGTATGTACTGGCAAACCGTAGCTCATCCCCATAATGCCGATAAAGTAGGCTTTTTGGTAGCCTTTACTAGGCATCATATGCACACAAGTTGCACTTCACCGGCTGTAAACTGCTCCAAAAAATAAAGTCTATCTTGATCGTTATCGGTCTTTTGTTCAATTGCATGCTCGAATGCCCTCATGAAGGGTTTGTATTGCAGTGCATCGCCCTTAAATACAGGAATGTCCCTTGTTGGTAGCTGAGTGAGTGTGCTGCACTTGTGGTTGTAAGTCGCTCTGAATAAGGGCGTCTGCCAAATGCCTTAAATGTAAAATGTAAATGTGGTTGAACATGAGCATTAAAAGTAGTTTGTTGTGGTAGAATCTCTCTTTCTTTTTATTAATTCTCCGTAGCTTCTGCTCAGATGTACAACTGTTAACACCATCTGCAGAGTTTTCATTTTCTCTTAGCACTTTAAACCTTGCTTCGCTTTCAGCTAATGCCATTTTTAAATCTAACTTTTCCTTTTTCGGCTTGAACTCATGCTGCTGCAAACTCCAGTTGTTGGGCTGTAAAGGATAAAGTTGTTGTCACATTTCTAGAATCCCCAGTGTCTCTGACTGATCCACATCGTTCACCTTCTGTTCTGGTTCAGTGCTGACATGCAGTACATGCCAAACGTTTGGACACCTTCTCATTCAACGTGTGTTCTTTATCTTCATGACCATTTACGTTGGTAGATTCTCACTGAAGGCATCAAAACTATGAATGAACACATGTGGAGTTATGTACTTAACAAAAAGTGGAGACCTGACCTCCACAGTCACCGGACCTGAACCCAATCCAGATGGTTTGGGGTGAGCTGGACCAACACCTCTGTGAACTCCTTCAAGACTGTAGACTTTTACTCAGTTACATTTTTCAGTACTCTTTCCACCTCTGCCGACAATATGCCAACTGTGTAATATAAGAAGTTCACTATACAGTAAATAGTCTGAGAATTCAAAATATCTGTACATACAATATATTGGTGTGTGTGTGTGTGTGTGTGTGTGTGTGTGTGTGTGTGTGTGTGTAAACTAGACATGTGACATGTCAGGAATTCACTCGGTTACATAATTTACACGTGATTACAGGAAACAGTCATTCATAATTTACATTTACAACTAAACTACCGCATATCCTGTCAATCGTCTCAAATATTATCTGTAAAAAGCAAAGACGCTTCGAATAAAGACATTAAAAAGGCGAAACGTGTAAATAAAGAGACGCCGCCTGACGTCACAGTGGCGTGTGACGTCATGATTTGAAATCAGCGCGCCGGGGGGAATTTCCCACAACAGCGGCATCTTTTTATCTCTTCTTTTACCTCAAGCTGCATTGTTCCATTGTCTAGCTTTTCCTCTTCTTTCTCTTCTGGCGCCCTAGTGATTAGACCCCTTTACAACCCTCCACCCGGGGGCAGTGGTGACCTGGCGGGCAAGGAAGTGGCCCCGTAGTCAGAAGGTTGCCGGTTCAAATCCCTGAGGTCCCCTTGATGAAGGTCCCGTCCCCACACACTGCTCCCCGGGCGCCTGCCATGGTGCCCACTGCTCACAAATGGTGATGGTTAAATACAGAGGACACGTTTCACCGTGTTACTGTGTGCTGTGCTGCACTGTCTCACAATGACAATGCCGGGTCCTCCGGTTGCTGGTAAGGAGGGCGGGCCAGGCATGGGCCTGCCTCCAGAGGGGCGGTGCTCCACAGAGCATGAGGACCCAGTTGGGACAGGCAGGAAGAGGCCCTGCTTGTCCCAACAGACACAGAAGGGGCTAGCTGGACAGTCTGGCGAAGCCCCCACACTGCCAGCGGGGACGTGCAGCAAGAGGGGCTGCATGTACCCCATTTCCATTACCATTTACCAGGCGCCCTTATCCAAAGTGACTTACAATCAGTAGTTACAGGGACAGTCCCCCCCTGGAGACACTCAGGGTTAAGTGTCTTGCTCAGGGACACAATGGTAGTAAGTGGGATTTGGTGCATTGTACGGTCGCCGGAGCATGCAGGGACAGAAGCTGGCTGCTCTGCCAGCGTGAGGGGCTGCATGTTCCCAGAAGGCACCAGACAGGGGTGCTGTATGTGGTTGCCGGAGGGTCCGGGACCACCTCCCTGCGCGTGGGAGGGAACGACGCAGGAAGCGTCAGAAGGGACGTGCGGGGACAGGATCGGCCCTGTTTTCTGTGTGCAGTTTGGAGGGACCGAGGCCGCCATGCGGGACGACATCGGGGAGCCAGCCAGAGGGTCCGGGTCCACCAGTGGGAGGACACAGCAGGGCGGTAGCCTCCGCCCGCCCCGCCTCCTCCGCTGATGGTGCTGCTCCTCTGTCATGGTTCCGCCCATGAGCAGCGGCGGCATTTTCGTGAACTCTTTTGGTGAACTTGACCTTCGTTGTGGCAACTTTGTGTTTTGAGTTTTGGAAATCGCCACACGCCTGCGGGCTAGTTCAAGATCTCCTGGTTATTTCCCGTTTTTGGTTTCTGTTATAAATAAGTCCTTGTTTTCAGAATGTCCCATCTGGACGCTTCCTTCCCTTGCCAGCTCGTCGACGTGACACTAATAAAGAATCAACTTCACCCTTTCCATGCCTGCAAACATATGGCCCAAACAAATAAGTAATAATAATACTACATTTTATTTATATGCATCTTTCACAGCACTCAAGGACACCACGCAAAGTTACATAGCAAAACACACACACACACATATATAAATATATATATATATATAGAGAGAGAGAGAGAGAGTGTGTGTGTGTGTGTGTATATATGTATATATATATATAGAGCGAGAGAGAGTGTGTGTGTGTGTGTGTGTGTGTGTGTGTGTGTGTGTGTGTGTGTGTGTATATATATATATATAGAGAGAGAGAGAGAGAGAGAGAGACAGAGAGAGAGTATAAAATGAGACCATGCATAGAAATAGAATTCCCTGCTCCCCATAGCGATGCAGACAAGCTCAGTCAGAACCAGAGAACCATGGTTATGTATAAATAACAAAAAGAAGGGGTTCCAGGACAGACCCCTGGGGAACATGTGCATGAATATGGTTTAAGTTGGATTAACTGTGAAATAAAATATAAGATTTAAAGCAGTTTAAAGGGCTATGAGTTATTCCAACAGAAACGATTACAGACCAGACCAGTATTAACAATTACAGACCAGTTTCCCTCCTCTCGTTTCTATCCAAAATCCTTGAGCGCTGTGTCTACAACCAGCTATCACTCCATTTATCACAGAACAACCTCCTGGATCCTAACCAGTCTGGCTTCAGAACAGCTCATTCCACCGAGACTGCCCTTTTGGCGGTTACCGAGCAGCTACATGCAGCCAGATTGGCAAAACTGTCATCAGTTCTTATTCTCCTTGACCTATCTGCTGCATTTGACACCGTTAACCACAAGACTCTCTTGTCAATCCTGAAGAGGCTTGGAATTCGGGGCTCAGCATGGCAGTGGTTTGCTTCCTACCTTGATGAGCGATCTTACCAAGTGACTTGGAAAGGATCCACCTCTACCTCACGTAGACTCTCCACTGGTGTCCCTCAAGGCTCGGTGCTAGGTCCTCTCCTTTTCTCCCTCTACACGAGATCACTTGGTGAGGTCATTTCCTCACATGGATTATCCTACCACTGCTATGCTGACGACACACAACTCCTCTTCTCCTTTCCTCCCTCTGATCTACATGCTGCTTCCAAAATCTCTGCATGTCTAACAGACATCTCGTCTTGGATGGCAGCCCATCACCTCCAACTCAATCCCACCAAAACTGAACTAATATTCATTCCAGCAGATTCTTCATCACATCAGGATCTTGCTATTTACCTAGACAACTCACAGCTCTCTCCTTCTACAACAGCCTGCAACCTTGGCGTAACAATAGACAACCAACTCTCCTTCTCAACTCACATCAGCAATCTTTCCCGCTCATGTAGATTCCTTCTCTACAATATCAGACGAATCCGCCCTTACCTGTCAACCCAGGCCACCCAACTACTGGTTCAGTCCTTAGTAATCTCACGACTGGACTACTGCAACTCCCTTCTAGCTGGTCTACCTCTATGTACCATCCGACCTCTACAACTCATACAAAATGCAGCAGCACGACTGATCTTCAACCTTCCCAAATTCTCCCATACCACCCCTCTGCTACGTTCCCTTCACTGGCTCCCAGTAGCTGCACGCATCAGGTTCAAAATACTGATGCTGGCCTACAAAGCCAAACATGGAGCAGCACCATCCTACCTCACAGCCCTCATTACACCTCGCACTGCACCTCGTCTACTCCGAGCCTCCAGTACTGCTCGCCTGGTCCCTCCATCTCTGAAGGTAAAAGGAAAACATTCATCCAGACTCTTCTCCGTCTTGGCCCCTCGGTGGTGGAATGAACTTCCCCTCGAGGTCAGAACAGCTCAGTCACTGAGCACCTTCAAACGGCAGCTCAAGACCTTCCTCTTTAAAGAATATTTAGATTAAATTGTAATTTTCTTGTCAAACTTTGTGTACAGAATCTACAACAGAGTGAATTAAATAGATGTATTCATAGTTGGGGTCCTAGTGAACCGGAATTGATCTCTTCATCGATGGTAACTTGAAAGCACGTTGTAAGTCGCTCTGGATAAGGGCGTCTGCCAAATGCCGTAAATGTAAATGTAAATGTAAAACGAATCTGCTGAAAAGAATAGAGCGAGACAACGTGATTCTCACATCAAAGAGATTCAGCGGCCATGAAGGAGTCACTGGGAATAAGTGCTGTGAAACTGGAAAGACTGGAATTGTTTATTTTGAGTTATATGTCGGGACTTGTGTAGCAGTCATGTTAAACTTCTCCTCACAGGTTATCACACTAGCATGGACACATGCACAATTACATCAAGATGACCAACTGGTGGAGGAAGGCAAGGGTTGTTTTCAGAGGAGACTGGGAATATGGTTATTGACAATATTTCCAATGATATCAATGTTATCTGAAATCAGTGGTCTAGCTGTTGATGGTTCATGTGTAATGGGAAGGTTGCTGGTTCGAATCCACCAATCACCAAGGTGGCACTGAGGTCCCCACACACTGCTCCCCGGGTGCCTGTCAGGGGTGATGGTTAAATGCAGAGGACACACTTCACTGTGTGTTGAGTGCTGTGTTTCACATATGGCAAATAATCGCCTTCGCTTCACTTTCACATTAAGAAAGTCTGATAAATGATAATCTGATAAATGGCATAAATGAAAATCTGGTGGTAATTGAAAATAAGATGAATTCCTGATTATCAACCTAAAACAAGCAGTAATTTACTTGTTATGACCGTGGAACTATAAAACCAGATGAGCCTTTTCACAATATCGTCACTACTTTTACTATGTGTGTGTGCAACACTGACTTCTCACACTGCGTTGGCACTGGATGCTACAAATGGAGATGAGGACGGCTGAAACGGGCTCTGGTCTTTGGGGGGTTTGTGAACTTGTCTGCTTGCAGTCACCTTGGACCCCTGCAGTAGCAGCTTGACCACTAGGTAGGCCAGCTCAGCTGTGTTGAGCACAATGCATGCCCCGGATGCTGAAGCCATGAAGACCGTGAAGACCGTCTTCTCAGTAGGCCGTGACACAAAGCAGTCCACCTCATTTGGACAAGGCCATTCCTTGCACCGAACCAGCCGCGGCATCCAGAATCCATCATAGATGGCGTACAAGGCGTACATGAAGGCAGCCTCAAACAGCAATCTGAAGACCAGGCTGATTGTGTAGGTCCACCAGAGGGTTCCGGAAATGGAGAGCCTCCTTGTTCTCACACTCTCCAACTCCTCCACCTGCTTGGCCCTGGAGGCCCTGCGGTTCAGGATGGTACGCTTGACCCCACGTTTGTGATAGGCGACATGCATGGCCACAAGGAGAGGTGGCGTGGAGGCGAACACCAGCTGCAGGCACCAGAGGCGCACGTGAGAGATGGGGAAGAAGTGGTCGTAGCACGCGTTCTCACAGCCTGGCTGCAGGGTGTTGCACACAAAGTCGGTCTGCTCGTCCCCCCACACGCCCTCCACCGCAACAACCAACACAGTCAGGCGGAAGATGAGGAGGACCGACAGCCAGACTCTGCCCAGGCCGGTGGACTGGCGGCTCACCCCCGTCAGCTGACAATACAGCGTCCCCCAGCTCATGCTCCGGAGACAACCGGACAGACCACCATGAGACGAAAGAGAGGAAGTGGCCAGACCAGGGCGGGAGAAGGAAAAGCACAGGAAGAACCAATTATTATTATTATTATTACAAACCTTTCACCTCATGGCCAATATAATGCTGTATAAATGTTTGAATATATTAACACTAAACTACAGTTATTTCAATATTTTAAAGCAGGCAGATCCCCTTCAATACAACTCAACACAATACAATAATGCAACTCTTGCCATGTCACTTATTCCATGTACAGTGTTGCTGAATCCTCCAAAATCCATTTTCTTTTCTTTTAGGATTATATAATTCATACTTCATGTAGCATTTGTATTGAATTTGTATGTATGATTATTAATATGTTATTCTGCTCCCCCTTGCTATATCAGACAGACCAGTGTCTCCTGTGGAGACCTTCAAGTTCCTGGGTTCCACCATCTCCCAAGTGGGAGACCAACGTCTCCTTGAGAAGACCCAGCAGAGGATCTACTTCCTGAGGCAACTGGAGAAGTCCAGTCTTCATCACAGTCTGGTATGGAGCAGCCGCTCAACACACACCTACAGCATTGCGGCTGCCCTTCATCTACACGTGGATTATTTCTTTCATATTTCTATTTTCTGTAAATAAGATATTAGACTATATCATATATTAATACTGTTTAATACTGTTGTGCTTGAGAGACACCATCTACTGCAATCTAATTCCTTGTATGAGGTCTCGCACCTACTTGGCCAACAAACATTATTCTGATTCAGATTTTCTCCTGTACGTTGTAAATGTGAAAAGAAATATTTGAATATCAAATCAACAAAAAAGTTTTGTTTAAAACTGGTTCTTTGGTCTCTCATTAAAAAATACGAATGACAACAAATCAGCAACAAATATCGAGCAGTCCGGTCTTTTCAAACTCACCTGGTCCAGTCCTCAGAACCGTAGCTCTGTGTGTAGAAGGAGGTTCTGTCTCAGCTCAGCATGAGGGATGTTCTCTCTGGCACCTAATCATTGTTCTAACGGGTTCAAACACACACACACACACACACACACACACACACACACACACTTCACAGGCTGCGCTCTTGAGGATCTGGGCAGATATGTTTGACTCGTCACATACATGGGTGGGACATTCGAATCTACCAAGTCTACAAAAGAGACCAAAATTTCATGACTGCCACTTAAATATTGCTCTATATAATTTTTTATTCTTTTTAATTATTAATTGATGTAAGCACTATTTCTACATACGTTGCACAACATGGCTTTAGGCTGCAGTTTGAGATAAAACGTCTTAATTTCTGTACAAAATAACATTTCTTTATGCATAAATGTGTATTCTAACAAAGACTTATAAAAAGGCTAGTCTGCACCTTCATCGGATATTTATATTCTGAAACTGTCCTAATATGTACATAATTCTATTCTTATTGCGCTTTGTAAGTCACCTGCTGAAGTGGTAATGGAACGGTCTATGAACAATACCCTACTTACGGTAGATCACATTCATGACCTGTCTCCCAAATAGAAACTCTCTGTATCTCACAAACAAACGTCACTGTGTGTGTCGGCCCAGATGAGACAGTGGCCTTTACAGTACTTCCCTTTCATTCCACTCGGCTGTCCACTCCCACCATATTCCATTTCCTGTACCCACACAGTGACCAGCGGGAGAGCAGGCAGAAAATCATGCTACGTTCATATCTCAATAAACTGCTGCTAATGTGCAATATGAACTGAATCCAATGTTTTTATCAACTCTACAAAAAAGACTGTATTAGTAGACGTAGAAAGTAGTGCCAGTAGTGGCTGTGGCGGCCTGATCTAAGTACGGCCTCCTCCACACGGACGTTCGACATACGCTTTGTAGCTTCGTTCGATTGGTGTTTCACTGCTGTCCGCTTGATCGTCTTACATATACATATATATACACATCTTACATGTATATATATATATTTTTCTAGTCTGCCAAAAAGGAAATTCACTAGAAAGCAGCAAGGGATCTTTAGTACCATGGACAGTTCATGAAATAAGGCGGCATCAAATTGGCCTACAAATATCAGCTCCTAGTTAATGAAGCAAAATACAAAAGTCTAACTCTGAATACGATGTGTAGATAAAGTGTAGATTTAACCAACCATGGACCGCTCATCTTTTTCTATATCTTCACATTTCTGAGCCTGAGATGTCCAGAAGTAACGTAAAAAATGTTTCATTTTATAACTGGGAAAATTGGTGTATAACTGTTTTAGAAAAGAAATTGACATTTTAAGAGCACCTGCACAATGGAAGCCTGAAAAATATTACTGTATATGTCACGGCGGGACGGCATCACAAATGGGGGGTTTATTGCAATTAAAAACAAGATTTACCGATTATGGACCCAAATGCGAACAACAGCTGCACACAAACAGGATAACAGGTACACAATGAAAATGCAGCCCGAAACACAGAGCTGGAGCCAGTTCATTCTCTGGGTGGTATTTTGGTGATTTAAGGCATTTGTCCATCTTGATTTTTGGACTAATAATCCAGAAAGTTTCACATCAATGGAAAGGACTAGCATGGAGGGAATGAAGGAGAGACAGAAACAAAGAACATGACCCCCCAACCCAAAAAAAACTCCAGTCCTCTCCCCCAGTTGGAGTGAGAGGGGAAGACAGAGCATGTTGTTGTTAAAAGAGCCATCAGCTCAAGCAGGCCTGAGGAACAACAACAGGCCCCACTGTGACGGAGCCCTCAGGGGTCAAGGGTCTGTTGAGGGGTCAGCATGTGACTGCAGAGCAGGTTTCACAGAGAGAGAGAGCAACAGAAGGGCAAGGGCAGGGTGTCTATCCCACACCATCTCACATGGCACATATTCACACACTGTGGCAGGGGGCAGCCCACCCTGCACAGATGTCCTGTGGGTGACACTTGCAGCTGATAGTTACAATTCCTTCATTACAAATATCTCAAAATAATGACATGAAATGATTAGACTGTATTTCAATATAAGCAGATATTAATAAAATATCTATGGCATGTTTGCATTTGAAATTAGTAAATTGTTTTTTACATCTCCTAAACCATTATTAGGATGTGTTAGAATGAAGATATCATTTAAAAATCATCTAGATAAAATGAAAAAAATATTTTTAACTGAAAAAAGCTAATCCACAACCGCAAACTTTATCACCATGGATGGACTTTTTTTTTCTCAGTTTCCTCTGATTCATCACAATGCACAGGATCTATCTAAACTATCTAAAGATGTACTTTCATTTTGTAGCCAGATAGGGGCGCCACAGGGCCATTTATGATTGAGAGCTCCAGAACCAGTAGGGAAATGGTACATTTCCTTTTTTTGGAAGTTATATGTTCTCTGACCTGCATTGTGGTTGAAGCCTCTTACGTGTTAAAACACCACGTGGCCTAATGAATAACGCATCTGCAGTCAGATCTGAGGGTTGAAAGTTCGGGTCCCTTCGTCCCCCCCCCCCTTTTTTTTTTTTTTTTTTTTTTTTTTTTTTTTCGTGGTTGATTTAGTGTCCCAGTGGTTGGCCTAGCGGGTAAGGAAATGGAGCAGAGCACATTTCGTTGTGTGCACCGTGTGCTGTGCTGTGTTTCACAATGACAATCTATCAGGCGTCTGTGGGGAGCCCATGATTCGGGGGGCTGTCACAGCGGTGACGCTTGGTGGGAAAGCCATGGTCCATAGGGCCGCCATTACGGTGGCGCTGGTTGGTTGGAGAGTGGTCAGGTAAAGATCGTCCGTGAAGCAGGCAACGTCGTTGGGAGCGCAGGGGTCGAAGATCATAAACAGTCAGTGTCAAAACAGGTCAAAGTAAAGTAAAGTGATTGTCCCATGTGATACACAGCAGCACAGCACATGGTGCATACAGTGAAATGTGTCCTCTGTATTTAACCATCACCCTGAGTGAGCAGTGGGCACCATGACAGGCGCCCGGGGAGCAGTGTGTGGGGACAGTGTCACGGAGTCACGGTGACGTGTCAATCGTCACTTTCTATATGTCCGCAGAGGCCTCCCCAACACCGTCTAGACAGATCTTTTCCTCAAGGCGCCGTGAAACTGAAGTTTCATACCTTTTGGCAGCTCTTCTGATCAGAGACGGTAATTGCGACAAACTGAAAATTCATCAGCCAACACCAGATTCTCAGAAAGTGATAAAAGCTCAGATGGAACAGATCTCCGTTCCTCATAATGTGTCACTCCACAGGGTGTGAATGAGGCACGAACGCTTGACATAAATGAATAAATTGTCAAATGGACCATGTGCAGAGAAAAACAAAATCACAGATGCGATGGCCTGAACCACAAAAGAAGAAACAGAAAAGCAGCATAACCGTGAAACAAGTAAAAAATGCCAGACAAGGGAGTGAGGGAGACAACAACATATACAACAGGGGCACAGCGCTGGGCTTGCAGGAATCCCAGAGGGGCATGATTCAGGCACGGAGGCGGGCCGCAGCGTTCACAGTGCCCGCCCTGCCCTGCCCTGCCAGACAGTAAGGCGGGGCTCCAGCCTCCTTGCCCCTCCACCTTCTGGCACCATAGCTGGAGTCCCTAAACCATGTTGCACCTCCCCGGGCGCCTGTCGTGGCTGCCCACTTTTCACCAAGGGTGATTATTAAATACAGAGGACACATTTCCTTGTGTCACAATGTGTTGCG
Source organism: Denticeps clupeoides (assembly GCF_900700375.1). Taxonomy (NCBI): domain Eukaryota; kingdom Metazoa; phylum Chordata; class Actinopteri; order Clupeiformes; family Denticipitidae; genus Denticeps; species Denticeps clupeoides. The sequence goes on along the minus strand of NW_021629693.1, from coordinate 14,915 downwards.
CTGCAGTGTTTCACAATGACAATCACTTCACTTTCAAAAAAGACTTGGGGCACAGCACCTCAGGGAAGGGCAGAGGCTCGCTGTGGTCGTGTGGTGGGGCTGTGCGACCAAGGCTGGATGTGGACTGGCAGGCGGGACATCTTTGCTTCCAGCCATTCTCGCTGGTTGCTAACAGCTCTCCCGCCGCCTCTCCATTTACATTTACAGCATTTACCAGACGCCCTTATCCAGACCGACTTACAATCAGTAGTTACAGGGACAGTCCCCCCCTGGAGACACTCAGGGTTAAGTGTCCTGCTCAGGGACACGATGGTAGTAAGTGGGATGTGAACCCGGGTCTTCTGGTTCATAGATGAGTGTGTTACCCGTAGGCTACTTCCACCCTACCAAAAATCCACAGGCTACCAGGAAGATGGTGCACAACGTGGGGCGTGGTCACAAAACATACAGAAATGAAGAAACAGAAATGTGAGGACCAGAGGCGGAAGGAGCAGGTGCGGTCATGACTGCAGTTGTCACCCTTGTTGAGCAGTGGGCAGTCATGTAAGGCACCCGGGGAGCAGTGTGTGGGGACCTCAGTGACAGCTTGGCAGCAACTACAGACCCTAGTGCTACTTAAACAGAGACAGAAGGATTGTGGTGTCACGAGAGACGAAAATGAACATCTAACCCAAACACTCTTAGAGATTTATATTTCTGGCATTTTTCAGACGCCCTTATTCAGAGAGACTTATATACAGAGTCCTTCGGACCAGAGTTTCATGTTGTTATGTTTCCTGGTTGTTTTCACCAGTGTAAGATTGTATAAAGCTGCCCAGCTTGTGTCTCTTCATTGTTACTGGATGTCTTCCCTGTCCGGTTTCGTGACGTCGTATGTATGCGTCCTTCTTCCTCATCATGTCCAGCCATCGTTCCAGGTCTACTGCCTCGCCATGTCAAACCTGCGTGACACTTTCTCAGGGACACAATGTGTCTTGCTCAGGGATACAATGTAAGAGGCGCTGTAACTCCCTGCTCTCCTTGTTTGGCATCTAGATCTCCTTTGCAGTGAGTTAAGCACACCGGATTTCTTGTAGCTGCTGCAGCACAACCACAAACGTGTTGTGTGTTTGGGGTTATAGGTCAGGTTGGAGGTGGGGCTAATATGTCAGACAGTCAAAGTGAAAGTTTTTGTGAAACACTGCAGCACAGCACACAGCGACACTGTGAAATGTGTCCTCTCTATTTAACCATGACTCTTTTTGAGCAGCCATGACAGGCGCCCGGGGAGCAGTGTGTGGAGAGGGTGCTTTGCTCCTCAGTGGCGCCTTGGAAAATGATTGGTGCTGCTTCTTTACCCACTAGGCCACCACTGCGGCCCATAATGTTCATAATTTTACTTGTAGATGTTGAATTTTTCTGATTAGGAAAGATAAGCAGGTCCTTGTCACTACAGCCCTTGCACATTGCTGAGTTCAGGCACTTCCTCTACACACTAATCATGGAGACCTGAAATGAGCTTGGGGTTAAAGGTCAGCATTTGAGAGGTCACGTTTGAGGGATGGTTCAGGGAAAACAAACAGAGCCCAGCTCGCTACTTCAGCGTTTCAACACCAACCTTCTCACAGTCCTGTAAGTCCTTAAGGGATTTAATTGCATGTTACAAAACTAGAAGCATGAGAAAATCCTCTGTCTTCAGCACCTTCTTTGTAATTACTTCTCCGTGCTCCTCAGAACCTGTACAGACCTGTGTAGGTTTTGTGCGTGAGATCACATATGAAGTGCATATGGATGAGAGAAAAAGAACTTCTGCTCATCAGCCTGGCCCAGTAGACAAGGCCTCCTCGTCTTGGTCTACTGGAGTCCAGTGGCTGAAACCTGGTCTACTGACGGCTGCCATGGTGCATTTGTATCTGGTGCAGGATAATGGTTTTTGGTAGCATAAGAGATGTTATTTCTAACAAAGTAAAAAAAAAAAAAAACGTTCAATTTTCCAATCCTAAATGTGTTCATGCTGTCTGGATTTGTTGCTTTTGCTTTGAAGGTGTGAAAGGGGGCGTTGATGCTGGACTCTCGTTCCCACCATTGTTTGCTCGGAGCTGCAGGAAGTGTAGCCTCTCGCTGACAGGAAATAAAGTCTCGCTGTTCGATCCATAGAGCTGAACTGGAGCACCTGTCTGTTCCCAGGCTGTCAGGGTCTTGGAGAAGATTCGATCAGTTCCCATCACAGCAACCATCAGAAGATATGAGGAAGACAATCAGCCTGGTAATATAAAAAGAAGGCACTTGGTGAGCGTGTGAAGGCGGGGAGTTTGTTCAGTCGATGGTCTGTGACGGGCACACGAGTGGGTTATAAACCTCCCACAGAAGTGGCTCTTCTTCAGACCACCCACAGAGCAGGTCACCTGCGTGCAGAACACAAGGCCACCTGTCAAACAGGATACGGTGGCACGAATATCGACTTCCTCCAGGACACAGCTGAGCGAGGGATGGAACGCGAAGCCGCATTCATCGTCTGATGAATGAAGAAATGAAGGACGTGGTGCTGGGCATAAGGAAGCTGGAAGGAAGGAGGAAGGAGGAAGGAAGCTTTTGTGTGTTGTTTTATTTTTAGATGCATCAACAAAGAAAAGTCCGAGTTCCGCACAGCGAGTGTTTGGGTTTTCAGAAATGACCCGGTTCTCACAGATGTGATACGTTAACATGGGAGACACACACCATTACCTGGGGAGAGAGCGAGATAAAGCGCTTTATTACAAACCGGTCAAAAGTCTAATCACATAAAAACAGAGGAAAGCACAGAGCACCATAGACAACTCACAATCCAGGAAATCAGGCAGCTCAAAATGAGCTTGTCAGGATCGGTAAGCGGGAGAGAGAGAGATGGAGAGAGAGAGAGAGAGAGAGAGAGAGAGAGAGAGAGTTGCTCATTGAAAAAACATGTGTGTTCTCTCCTTACTGTTTTTTCCCCCTGAAATTAGTTGAGATGAAGTGCTTCCTGTTTTGGTGGATTCCAGAGATTATATAATTATAGAATGTGTGTGTGTGTGTGTGTGTGTGTGATGTTCCTATGGATGTGTTTATACATGCCAATTACACACAGCACTGCATGTGTTTGTTTGTGTGTTTGGGTGTGTATTTTAATGAGAGGAACAGCCCTGTCTCAATTTGTGTGTGTGTGTGTTCAGAAATGTCAGATTCGGAGTAAAAAGCTTTAATATCCCTGCAGTTCCAAGTTAGTGTTTTTTACGTACACAATAACAGGATCTTGTGCGGGGAAATTATCATTACATCCCAGCATTGCACTTCTCCACCATATAAAAGCCTTTCTGCGGTGGTGGTGACCCTTTGCTCCCAGTTTGGTTGGACATTAATGTGAAGTGTCAGCCATCTGAGCCCAGCAGATCTTGAAGATTAAAGACAATGACTTGATGATAACATGCTCTACAGAATGGGCCTTTGTTTGGCTGAGAAATCCAGAGCTCTAAACACAGGAATCACAATACAATGGGCATCCTTCGCTGTAAACACCTCCTCCAGATACGTGCCACCTTTCTGTTAACAGCTGGCTGAGGGATCTTCCTTCTGCTGCTGCCTCTCTTCTCTTCCACCATTCAGCCACGTCCACCTCCACCAGCCTCCTGAACTGGACATTTCGCCCAAGACAGATTCTGCTGATCTGGTTTGATTGATTGTATCCTTGAGGTTTGCAGTGATCAAGGGGTGGTGGTAGCCTAGTGTGTAAAACACTCGCCTATGAACCAGAAGACCCAGGTTCAAGTCCCACTTACTACCATCGTGTCCCTGAGCAAGACACTTAACCCTAAATTGCTCCAGGGGGGACTGTCCCTGTAACTACTGATTGTAAGTCGCTCTGGATAAGGGCGTCTGGTAAATGCTGTAAATGTAAATCAATATTATTACACTTTTATTAAACTGATCGTATACTGATTACACGTTGCTCTCCTTTTTGTATAGTGTCTCTAAGGCTTAAAAATATTAAAAGTCATTCAAATACACTTTAATCTATGTTTTTTTTTATATGACATCCTTCCACAACCCTCAATGTAAAATCTTCTATGAAAAGGAATGGTCTGTACACAATTTTAAAAAATTGATCTGTCACGACTAATATTTTAGCATTGACGTAATCTAAATAAACCAATGAAACCTGCTGTAACCTGTTTATTTATATTATGTCAATGCTAAAATATTAGGAGTGACAGATTGTTTACAGTGTTAAATTTTTGCAGTGTAGGGGAAGCTTTTTGATCATGGTTTCATGGGGTCAATTTCACAGAATATTATCAATAATATTCTTTCATTTGATCTTCTCTGGAGTGATTTTCAGCACAGCTCTGAAGTGCAACTTGAACAAATCGTTCTTATCTCCAGTCAGTCCTTATCACCAATCATGTGCTATAATTGTGGAGTAAATTTGGCAGCGCATCACAGAGCTGTTTACACACACACACACACACACACACACACACACACACACATTTACATTTTACAGCACTTACTAGATGCCTTTATTCAGAGCGACTTACAACCAGTAGTTACAGGGACAGTCCCCCCCCTGGAGACACTCAGGGTTAAGTGTCTTGCTCAGGGACACAATGGAAGTAAGTGGGGTTTGAACCTGGGTCTTTGTGCTCTTCTGGTTTACAGGCCAGTATTTTACCTACTAGACTACTACCATCACCCGACACACACACACACACACACACACACACACACACACACACAGGAACACACCCAGGCCGTTTTTCAGCACTTTGCCGGTCTTTTTAATCCCATCTTTCATCCTCCACTTTTAGAGGGTGCAGCTGCCCCCTACCCTGAAATCCACACTCCCAGATCAGATTGCAAGCAGAGGAGAGGAGTTTGTGTTGTGTTGAGATTGTGTTGTGTCATTCGGAACTGCACCCATCCACCTACAAACAAATGGCTGCGTCACTCGGCAGCGACCAAACAGACGTATTACTGTGGCAATAAAACTGTCACTTTCTGTGGCTTTACCACCATAAATCAAACCTAAAAGGTCTCGGTGCCACACAGACCCTAAATACAACCCCAGTGTCCTCACCCAGTGACACACACACACACACACTTTTCTGCGTTTTTGTCCACACCTCCCTCCTGAGTGCTTTCACAGCTCTGAAAATGGACAGTGTGTGTGTGTGTGTGTGTGTGTGTGTGTGCGCGCTCCACTGAGGTCAGAACAGCAGGAACTCTGACTGGCCACTAATGGTCGTAGACATGAGGGGTTTCCTGCTCTCTGGATGTCGATGGCTTTAGCCTCTAACCCCTGGTGGAGTGGAAAAACACATGGAGAGAGGGGGCTCGACTCGTCAAAATGTGAAGGTGGGTGGTAGAAATGACATTAACATGAAGGCCACTGCAGCATCTGCTCTACTCCTCAGCCCTGGTGTCCAGCTAATCTCCACCATCACCTTCAACTAAAGAGCACATCAGATGAGCAGATGAGTGTGGTGGTGGCCCAGTGAACCAGAACACAGAGGTTCACTTACTCCCATCGCGTCCCTAAGCAGGACACTTAACTCTGAGTGTCTCCAGGGGGACTGTCTGGAATGATAAGGCTGGAAAGGTAGATGAAGGTTCCAGCTTGATGTCCTCACTTATGATCTAACGGCCACAAGTCATCACGCTGCCAAACATGCTCACTTTTATTCTGGAATAACAGTTGAATTGGATATCAACCACACAAACAGTGTCTGAGAGACGTTTTTAATAAATAGCGTGCTTCATAATGTCAGCCACTCTTCAGTTGTTAAAAACACACAGAGCAAAACACAAAAGAGTGGATCTGGTCAGATGGTACCTGGATATCATATTTGGTGCAGGATCATCCACCACCACCACGCACGTTTAATACGGTTCATTATACAAAAAAATATAGATATGTAATAAATAGAATACATTTGATAAGTGCCCGGGACGGAAGTCTCTGCTGCCCCTCGCCGTTAGCTGGAGTGGAAGCTGGAGGACTCGGACTCGGTGGAGATGGACGGCACGCCGGCGCGCCTCCTGGACAGGATCTTCAGGCTGGAGCCGCGGCTGGGCGACAGGGCGTTGCGCGCCGACTTCTTGAACTTGGCCCCGAGGAAGGCGTACAGGATCGGGTTGAGGCAGCAGTGGAAGTAGGCGAGCGCCTCGGTGACGGAGATCCACTTCTCCAGGCCCTGCTCCAGGGCGCAGCTGTGCGCCACCACCCCCAGGGTGAGCAGCGTGTCCACCAGGATGCCCGCGCAGTACGGCAGCCAGCAGCCGAAGAAGCAGACGATCAGCACCACGGTGGTCTTCAGCGCCTTGCGCTTCTGGGTGCCCTTGGTGCCGCTGGAGAGCCTGGCGATGATGACGCAGTAGCAGGTGAGGATCACCAGGCCGGGAACCACGAAGCCCACCAGGATGTGCTGGACGCGGAACGCCACCAGCCACGCCACGGCCGAGTCCGGCGGGTAGATCCGCTCGCAGATGGTCCTCACCGTGACGTCCTCGGCCTTGGCGAACACCAGGTCGGGCACGGTGAGGAGCAGCGCCGGGAGCCACACCCCCGCGTAGATGACGCGCTGCGCCAGCACCTTCCTGGCGTCCTGGCTGCTGGTGGCGCGCACCACGGCCAGGTAGCGGTCCACGCTGATGAAGGCCAGGATCAGCACGCTGCTGTACAGGTTGACGGTGTAGATCATGTGCACGGCGACGCACCATGAAGCCGCCGAAGTACCAGTCGCTGGCCGCGTCCCGCCGCCCAGAAGGGCAGCGTGAGCACGAACAGCAGGTCGGCCACCGACAGGTGCAGGCCGGTACTTGTCCGTCATGGTCCGGGACCTCCTCTGGAAGCCCATCACCGCGACCACCAGCGCGTTCCCGACGGTCCCCAGGAGGAAGATGACGCCGTACACGGCGGGGAGGAAGATGCGGGCTGAACTCGTGGCTGACCGCTCGGTCACAAGGGACGTCGAACTCGGCACCAAAGTCCCCCGAGCCGGACTCCGAGCTGTTGTCGCCCAGGATCTCATCTTCAAAAAGGATATGCTGTAGAAACGAGAAAAGGAGAGGCAAACAAGGACGACATCACACGCCTGTAACCGCGCCTATTCAAGCAAGCAGGACGCCTCACCTCGTAATAAGACATCCTGGTCTGGAGAGAAGGTTCCTGCTGGTCCCCTCCGCCGAGCCGCTCCGGGTTTAAATACCCGCCGCAGGCCGTGGCTCCGCCCAGGGGCGGGGCTTGGCGCTGTTGCAACGCCCTCCGAGTCCCCTGCACCTTACAGACACGGATTAATTCCCTTACTAGGACTAATGAATTATATAGTTATATAATATCTCTGCTGGGGCAGCGGTTAAGGAAGCGGCCCCGTAATCAGAAGGTTGCCGGTTCGAATCCCGATCCGTCAAGGTGCCATGAGGTGCCACTGAGCAAAGCAATGTCCCCACACACTGCTCCCCGGGCGCCCCCTGTCATGGTGTCCACTGCTCACTCAGGGTTGATGGATTAAATGCAGAGGACACATTTCCACTGTGTGCACCGTGTGCGTGTGCTGCTGTGTATCACATGTGACAATCACTTCACTTTTACTTAATAACTATTATTAAGATTATTGTGCTTTTAATATAATTCTGTGCAGCAAGATCAGATATGGACCATAAAGCTCCATGCTGAGATATGTGCGAGGTGAAGTGTGTAGTCAGTTCAGGAACATTCTACCCCAGATAATACAGACACCGACATTTCATACACGCACAACAATCCCAAGAAAACAAGAAGTCCACAGAACCACGCCAAGGTGTTAATTCATGAAAAACACTCAACACTGATGTATTTATGAAATTCGTTTCATTTTAACCTTTACTGTACGAAAGAAGAGCATCTCCAAACGAACTGTGCTTATGACAGTTAAAAAAAAGGAATTAATAGTATTTCGTGTTTGCCTGCTCCACACATTGTTATGCAAAATTGCATTTCAGGGCGTGGTTACGCTGGAGGACGGTGACCTGTCCTCACAACCTGGTGCTGCTGGTGAAGAAATTGATGTACTTTCACAACAGACCGAATTTCCAGTTTACTCTGAGATTAAATCCCCTGCTCACTCTCCGACATTGAAAAGGAAGTGTGTGTGTGTGTGTGTGTGTGTGTGTATGTGTGTGAGAACGATTGTGTGTAAATGTCGTTCTGTGTGGTGTGAATAGTCTCTGGTCTCTGGTGTGATCGGAGGGATCAGAGAATTTAATGACTGACTGTATTTTAACCGTTTTTACCACCTTACAGTCATTAATGGAAATTCATCATTATCGGTGGCTTTGTCTCTCTGTGTGTGTCACAGGCCTTCTAATAGGAAGCTGCACTCTGGAGGTTTTGAGGTTAAAAATGTCCTTGAGAGAATGTTGGTTATTGTTCTTGAATATTGCAGGATGTCTGGCTCTGGAACCTGTGTGCATCTTGCTGAGGTAAGCAGCACCTCCTTTTTACAGGTCTTCTTAAACACGGTCGTTTAAGTTTAATAAAAGGTTGCTCTGTTGCAGCATGTGTTTCACTAAACTTCTGCTTTTTGCGTGCATGCGAGATCCACTCATCCAGAGCTGAAGTTAATAAGGCCTTCACCCAGCAGTCCCTCCAGGGACGCCTGAGGACAGGGAGAGGGATGCTGATAAGGAGACAATCCACCTGAAACATCAGATAAGACAAACAGATGGTCTGGAAGGACAGTCCATCATTCGGTATCTATGCATGCGTGGAAATGCATGGAAAAGAGACGCAGGTAGAGGAAGACAAATACAAGAGAGTGACAGAGGGACGGTTACAGAATAAGAGCCAGACAGCAAGCGAGGGAGGGATGGATTGGGCTGAAGGTGCATTTGCATGACCAGAGGGGGCTACCTTCCCAAATCCTGCTCCGGTGTCTGGCTGTCTGAAGGGCGGCCACTAAAATTCCTGCCTCAAGGCAACTGAGAACAAATCATGACTCTCAGGTGGCGTTCTTGGGATAAAAGAGGAGTGAGTAACAGAGACACCTGTTCAACCTCAGATGCTTTTCCCAGTCGTAACACCATCAAGTCATTACCTTGGTAAGGAGCTCTGAACAGAATTCTCAGCAAACTGTCGGTGTTGCATTCTCACAGGTTGCATCAGGTGGCTGCAGATGCTGCTAAAATGTAGTGATTCAAGTGGGTAATAACTTCAGAAGATGAGCAATGATGGTTCCGCACCACATACACACATTATTCTAAACCTTTCTGATGTAAATAAGTATTCAGTCAATCATTCTCCATGACTGCCTGGTCCTACTCAGGGTTTACACACACCCATGCACAAGTGCCTTAGTTTACATGCCTTTTTGAGGTTGGTAGGAAACTGGAGAACCCAGAGAAAACTCACACCAACACACGCAAGGTCCAAGCCGGGATGGTGTGATGTTGAACGCTCGGGGAACATTTTGAAGAACCAGAACTCTGAGTCAGCAGTAAAAGTTTGGTAACCGCTTCTGTGGTCTGCTGAGTGAGTTTAGGGCAGTTGTGCAGGGACCGTCTCTGTAGACCAGACACCAGCCCCGCCCAGATCACTCCCTGCCCCCACACCCACTAACTGATTATCATGCAAATATCTCACATCTAACTGTCTGTGTGTGAAATTAACACCGGAACCACCCAGTAAAGCTGGTATGTGAAGTAAAAAAAGGGTTGCAGATTTTTGACAATTTTGCATGGATAGAAACAAACTTACTGACAGACAGATATGTAGACTGGTGCACTCCTGCCATCTGAGGGAAGGTCTGGCTTTTACTACTGAGGCGTGGCTACACAACCATTACTTACACAATGCTTCCCAAAAGAAGGATTATATTTGTTTCAGAAAGAAACATGCAATGCAACATTAACTACACAGTGGCCATAATTATATAACAACATTACAGGTATAATAAATCACACGTCTACAGGGACCAGTGAAAACTTTCAGACTGATTTCTACATGTACAGGGTCAATTTCATATACAATGTGTGAAGTGTTTTATTTGCCCGGTCCAATAATGTTCAATATTTTTAACAGCAGTTCTGCCAGCTGCTGGTGAGACCAGGGTAAGTGCAGCTCAGAAAGTCATATTAGTGCACAGCACAGTGTGATGACAGCACATGGTGACACGGTGAAACGTGTTTTCTGTATTTAACCATTACCCTTGGTGAGCAGTGGGCACCATGACAGGCGTCCGGGGAGCAGTGTGGGGTGGTGGTAGCCTAGTGGGTAACACACTCGCCTATGAACCAGAAGATCCAGGTTCAAATCCCATCTACCATCCTGTCCCTGAGCAAGACACTTAACAACAACAACAACACTTATTTCTTATTTAGCCCAAAATCACATACAGTATGTCTCAATGGGCTTTGACAGGCCCTACAGTTGACACCCCCCACACTTGACCCTTCTGCACACAAGGAAAACTCCACACAAAAAAAAACTCTGGGAAAGAGAAAAAAGGAAGGAAGAAAACCTTGGGAAGGAGTGATACAGAGAGGGACCCCCCTTCCAGGTAGAGTGAGCCTGCAAATGGTGTCAGTGCAGGGTTGGGGATGATATAATAATAAGTCCTACAGCTGTAGGGTTGGAGAAGTCCAGGATGTAGTCAGTGTCATGGTCTAGATTAGGTGTCCACAATGATGTTACTGGTCCACTTGAAGATCCCTGAAGCTGTAGTTGTAACGGTGGTGGTGGCTGTGGTGACCCTCTGGTTTGTTTCATGGTATGTCCTCGTTTTAGCAGTTAAACAAGTGAAAAAAGTGATTGTCACATGTGATACACAGCTGCACAGCACACGGTGCACACAGTGAAATTTGTCCTCTGCATTTAACCCATCACTCTGAGTGAGCAGTGGGCAGCCATGACAGGCGCCCGGGGAGCAGTGTGTGGGGACGGTACTTTGCTCAGTGGCACCTTGGCGGATCGGGATTCGAACCGGCAACCTTCCTTAACCGCTAGGCCTCCACTGCCCCAGTTGTCAGGAACCAGGATTTATCTGCTGGTCTCTTCACTGGGATCTACCAGTAGTCTGGGTGCTTGATTCCGTGTCTCGGAGAAAAACAAACAGAAGCAGCGGCAGACGGTTGCACTGTACGACCGATACTGAAATATGTGGTTATAGTGGTATATTGGTGCTACAGTGGCCCGGTTAGGACAGCCTAACTAGGGTGAATTTAACTTTGTCTGTGTCTAACAGGGGGACTCTGTGATAAACTGGACTTTATAATTGACACTGCGTCAAAGTGAAGTGAAATGAGTGTCTAGGATTTTAACAAAAAGCCAGAGAAAACAGATAGGTTTTGAGATTGGATTTAAACACTGAGACTGTGTCTGAGTCCCGGACACTGACAGGCAAGCCGTTCCACAACTGCGGAGCTCTATAGGAGAAGGATCTGCTCCCAGCTGTGACCTTCTGCACCTTTGGTACCAGTAGTGACCCCGCATCCATTGATCGAAGGGGGCGTGGCGGTTCGTAAAGAACCAAAAGTTCACTCAGGTACTGTGGGGCGAGACCATTTAGAGCTTTATAGGTTAAAAGTAGGATTTTGTAGTCAATCCTAAATTTGATGGGTAACCAGTGCAGTGATTGTAAGACTGGGGTGATGTGGTCAAATTTCCTGGTTCTAGTTAGGGTCTGGCTGCAGCATTCTGTACTAGCTGAAGTTTACTCATGCACCTACTAGAGCATCCAGACAATAATGCATTGCAGTAATCTAACCTTGATGTAATAAATGCATGGACCAACCTTTCTGCATCATGCATTGAAATTATATTTCTTATTTTCGCAATATTTCTAAGGGGAAAGAATGCTATCCTAGTGCACTCTGCATCCTGCGTCAACGTCGTCGTTTCCTGACCATCGCGAACACGCCCAACATCCTGCGTCAACGTTGCAGTTTCCTGACCATCGCGAATGCGGCCAACATCCTCCGTCAACGCTGCCATTTCCTGACCGCCGCGAACGCGCCCAACATCCTCCGTCAACGTCATTGTTTCCTGATCAGCGTGAATGCGGCCCAACTTCTTGCGTCAACGTCGTCGTTTCCTGACCCATCGCGAACGCGCCCAAATTCTCCGTCAACGCTTCCGTTTCCTGACCATCGCGAACACGCCCAACATCCTCCGTCAACGTCGTCGTTTCCTGACCGTCGCGAACGCGCCCAACATCCTCCGTCAACGTCGTAATTTCCTGACCATCGCGAACGGCCCCAACATCCTCCGTCAACGTTGTCGTTTCCTGACTCTTGCGAACACGGCCAACATCCTGCGTCAACTTCGGCGTTTCCTGACCGTCGCGAACGCGCCCAACCTCCTCCGTCAACGCTGCCGTTTCCTGATCGTCGCGAACGCACCCAGCATCCTGCGTCAAAGTCGACGTTTCCTGGACTGTTGCGAACGCGGCCAACATGCCTGCGTCAACGTCGGCGTTTCCTGACGTCGCGAACGAGCCCAACATCCTACGTCAACGCTGCCGTTTCCTGATCGTCGCGAAACGCACCCAACATCCTGCATCAAAGTCGACGTTTCCTGACTGTTGCGAACGCGGCCAACATCCTGCGTCAACGTCGGCGTTTCCTGACCGTCGCGAACGCACCCAACATCCTCCGTCAACGCTGCCGTTTCCTGATCGTCGCGGAACGCACCCAGCATCCTGCGTCAAAGTCGACGTTTCCATGACTGTGCGAACGCGCCCAATATCCTGCGTCAAAGTCGACGTTTCCTGACTGTTGCAAACGCGGCCAACATCCTGCGTCAACGTCGGCGTTTTCCTGACCGTCGCGAACGCGCCCAACATCCTCCGTCAACGCTGCCGTTTCCTGATCGTCGCGAACGCACCCAGCATCTGCGTCAAAGTCGACGTTTCCTGACTGTTGCGAAACGCGCCCAAATCCTGCGTCAAAGTCGACGTTTCCTGACTGTTGCGAACGCGCCCAACATCCTGCGTCAACGTCGCCGTTTCCTGACCATCGCGAACGTGCCCAACATCCTGCGTCAACGTCACAGTTTCCTGACTCTCGCGAACGCGCCCAGCATCCTGCGTCAAAGTCGACGTTTCCTGACTGTTGCGAACGCGCCCAACATCCTGCGTCAACGTCGCCGTTTCCTGACCATCGCGAACGCCCAACATCCTGCGTCAACGTCACAGTTTCCTGACTCTCGCGAACGCGCCCAGCATCCGTCAACGCTGGCATTTCCTGACCATCGCGAACGCGCCCAACATCCTGCGCCTACGTCGTCATTTCCTGAACATCGCAAACGCGCCCAGCATCCTGCGTCAAAGTCGCCGTTTCCTGACTGTTGCGAACGCGCCCAACATCCTGTGTCAACGCTGCCATTTCCTGACCGTCGCGAACGCACCCAACATCCTGCATCTACGTCGATATTTTCTGACCGTCGCGAACGCGCTTAGCATCCAGCGTCAATGTCACTGTTTCCTGACCTTCGCGAACGCACCCATCATCCAGCATCAATGTCGCTGTTTCCTGACCATCGCGAACGTGCCCAACATCCTGCGTCAACGTCACCATTTCCTGACCATCGCGAACGCGCCCAACATCCTGCGCCTACGTCGTCATTTTCATGAACATCGCAAACGCGCCCAGCATCCTGCGTCAAAGGCGCCGTTTCCTGACTGTTGCGAACGCGCCCAACATCCTGTGTCAACGTCGCCATTTCCTGACCATCGCGAACGTGCCCAACATCCTCCGTCAACGTCTTCGTTTCCTGACTGTCGCGAACACGGCCAACATCCTGCATCTACGTCGATATTTTCTGACCGTCGCAAACGCGCTTAGCATCCAGCATCAATGTCGCTGTTTCCTGACTCTCATGAACACACCCATCATCCTCCGTTAATGTCGCCGTTTCCTGACCATCGCGAACGCACCCAACATCCTGCATCCAGGGTGGTAGTAGCCTAGTGGGTAACACACTCGCCTATGAACCAGAAGACCCGGGTTTGAATCCCACTTACTACCATTGTGTCCCTGAGCAAGACACTTAACCCTAAATTGCTCCAGGGAGACTGTCCCTGTTACTGATTGTAAGTCGCTCTGGGATAAGGGCGTCTGATAAATGCTGTAATGTAAATGTAAATCTACGTCGTCATTTCCTGACTGTCGCGAATGCGCCCAACATCCTCCGTCAGCGCTGCCGTTTCCTGACCGGCGCGAACGCACCCAACATCCTGCATCTACGTCGTTATTTCCTGACCGTCGCGAACGCGCTTAGCATCCAGCGTCAATGTCACTGTTTCCTGACCTTCGCGAACGCACCCATCATCCAGCGTCAACGTCGCTGTTTCCTGACTTTCGTGAACGCGGCCAGCATCCTCCGTCAATGTCGGCGTTTCCTGACTCTTGCGAACACGCCCAACATCCTGCGTCAACGTCGCCGTTTCCTGACCATCGCGAACGCACCCAACATCCTGCATCTACGTCGTCATTTCCTGACTGTCGCGAACACGCCCAACATCTTGCGTCAATGTTGGCATTTCCTGACCTCGCAAACGCGCCCAGCATCCTGCGTCAAAGTCGCCGTTTCCTGACTGTTGCGAACGTCTTTTTACCTGACCCTGTCGAACACGCCTGACATCCTGCATCAACGTCGTTACTCCCTGATTGTCAGGAACGCACCCAACATCCTGCGTCAACGTCGGTTTTTACCTGACCCTGTCGAACGCGCCCAACATCCTGCGTCAATGTCGGCGTTTCCTGACTGTCGCGAACACGCCCAACATCCTGCGTCAATGTCGCCGTTTCCTGACTGTCGCGAACGTGCCCAACATCCTCCGTCAACGCTGCCATTTCCTGACCGTCGCGAACGCACCCAACTTCCTGCATCTACGTCGATATTTTCTGACCGTCGCGAACGCGCTTAGCATCCAGCGTCAATGTCACTG